>NW_026782270.1:0-173835 GCF_031769215.1 Ylistrum balloti | reverse complement strand
GTGTATATATGCTTGTGACTGGTGTATATACATGCTTGTGATCGATGTATATACAGGCTTGTGTCTGGTGTATATACAGGCTTGTGTCTGGTGTATATACATGCTTCTGACTGGTGTATATACATGCTTGTGTCTGGTGTATATACATGCTTGTAACCAGTGTATATATATTTGTGATGGGTATATACATACTTGTGACAGGTGTATATGTATTTGTGACAGATGCATACATGCTTGTGACCAGTGTATATGTATTTGTGACTGGTGTATAGATACTTGTGACTGGTATTGACTTACTTGTGACTGGTGTCTATTGACTTGTGTTTGGTGTTGACGTACTTGTGCGTGTTGTTTACGTAGTTGTGACTGGTGTTTCCATACTTGTGACTGGTGTTTACATATTTGTGACTGGTGTTTACATACTTTTGATTGGTGTTAACATACTTGTGACTGGTGTTTACTGACTTGTGACTGGTGTTTATTGACTTGTGTTTGGTGTTTCCATACTTGTGATTGGTGTTTACATACTTGTAAATGGTGTTTACATACTTTTGATTGGTGTTTACATACTTGTGAATGGTGTTTACATACTTTTGATTGGTGTTTACATACTTGTGATTGGTGTTCACATACTTGTGAATGGTGTTTACATACTTTTGATTGGTGTTTACATACTTGTGAATGGTGTTGACATGCTTGTGACTGGTGTATACATGCTTGTGACTGGTATATGTACATGCCTGTTACTGATGTATATACATGCTTGTGACTGGTGTATATACATTCTTGTGACTGGTGTATATACATGCTTGTGTCTGTTGTAAATACATGCTTGTGACTTGTGTTGCTTGTGTCTGGTGTATATACAAGATTGTGACTGGTGTATATACATGCTTGTGACTGGTGTATATACATTCTTGTGACTGGTGTATATACATGCTTGTGACTGGTGTATATACATGCTTGTGACTAGTGTATATACATGCTTGTGATCGGTGTATATACAGGCTTGTGTCTGGTGTATATACATGCTTGTGTCTGGTGTATATACATGCTTGTGACTGGTGTATATACATGCTTGTAACCAGTGTATATTTATTTGTGATGGGTATATACATACTTGTGACAGGTGTATATGTATTTGTAACAGATGTATACATGCTTGTGACCAGTGTATATGTATTTGTGACTGGTGTATAGATACTTGTGACTGGTATCGACATACTTGTGACTGGTGTTTACTGACTTGTGTTTGGTGTTGACGTACTTGTGCGTGTTGTTTACGTACTTGTGACTGGTGTTTCCATACTTGTGACTGGTGTTTACATATTTGTGACTGGTGTTTACATACTTTTGATTGGTGTTTATATTCTTGTGACTGGTGTTTACATACTTGTGACTGGTGTTAACATACTTGTGACTGGTGTTTACATACCTGTGACTGGTGTTTACATTCTTTTGATTGGTGTTTATGTTCTTGTGATTGGTGTTTACATACTTGTGACTGGTGTTTACATACTTGTGATTGGTGTTTCCATACTTGTGATTGGTGTTTCCATACTTGTAAATGGTGTTTACATACTTGTGAATGGTGTTTACATACTTGTGATTCGTGTTTACATACTTTTGATTGGTGTTTACATACTTGTGATTGGTGTTTACATACTTGTGAATGGTGTTTACATACTTGTGACTGGTGTTAACATACTTGTGACTGGTGTTTACATACTTTTGATTGGTGTTTACATACTTGTGAATGGTGTTTACATACTTTTGATTGGTGTTTATATTCTTGTTACTGGTGTTTACATACTTGTGACTGGTGTTAACATACTTGTGACTGGTGTTTACATACTTGTGACTGGTGTTTACATACTTGTGACTGGTGTTTACATTCTTTTGATTGGTGTTGATGTTCTTGTGACTGGTGTTTACATACTTGTGACTGGTGTTTACATACTTGTGATTGGTGTTTCCATACTTGTGATTGGTGTTTACATACTTGTAAATGGTGTTTACATACTTTTGATTGGTGTTTACATACTTGTGAATGGTGTTTACATACTTGTGATTGGTGTTCACATACTTGTGAATGGTGTGTACATACTTTTGATTGGTGTTCACATACTTGTGAATGGTGTGTACATACTTTTGATTGGTGTTTACATACTTGTGAATGGTGTTTACATGCTTGTGACTGGTGTATACATGCTTGTGACTGGTGTATATACATGCTTGTGATCGGTGCATACATGCTTGTGATCGGTGTGTATATATGCTTGTGACTGGTGTATATACATGCTTGTGACTTTTGTATATACAAGATTGTGACTGGTGTATATACATGCTTGTGACTGGTGTATATACATGATTGCGACTTGCGTATATACAAGATTGTGACTGGTATATACATGCTTGTGACAGGTGTATATACATGCTTGTGACTGGTATATATATGCTTGTGACTGGTATATACATGCTTGTGACTGGTGTTTACATACTTGTGACTGGTGTTAACATACTTGTGACTGGTGTTTACATACTTGTGACTGGTGTTTACATACTTGTGACTGGTGTTAACATACTTGTGACTGGTGTTTCCATACTTGTGACTGGTGTTTACATACTTGTGACTGGTGTTTACATTCTTTTGATTGGTGTTTATGTTCTTGTGACTGGTGTTTACATACTTGTGACTGGTGTTTACATACTTGTGATTGGTGTTTACATACTGGTGATTGGTGTTTCCATACTTGTGATTGGTGTTTACATACTTGTAAATGGTGTTTACATACTTTTGATTGGTGTTTACATACTTGAGAATGGTGTTTCCATACTTGTGACTGGTGTTTACATATTTGTAACTGGTGTTTACATACTTTTGATTGGTGTTTATATTCTTGTGACTGGTGTTTACATACTTGTGACTGGTGTTAACATACTTGTGACTTGTGTTTACATACCTGTGACTGGTGTTTACATTCTTTTGATTGGTGTTTATGTTCTTGTGACTGGTGTTTACATACTTGTGACTGGTGTTTACATACTTGTGATTGGTGTTTCCATACTTGTGATTGGTGTTTACATACTTGTAAATGGTGTTTACATACTTTTGATTGGTGTTTACATACTTGTTGAATGGTGTTTACATACTTGTGATTGGTGTTTACATACTTTTGATTGGTGTTTACATACTTGTGATTGGTGTTTACGTACTTGTGAATGGTGTTTACATACTTGTGACTGGTGTTAACATACTTGTGACTGGTGTTTACATACTTTTGATTGGTGTTTACATACTTGTGATTGGTGTTTACATACTTGTGAATGGTGTTTCCATACTTGTGACTGGTGTTTACATATTTTTGACTGGTGTTTACATACTTTTGATTGGTGTTTATATTCTTGTGACTGGTGTTTACATACTTGTGACTGGTGTTAACATACTTGTGACTGGTGTTAACATACTTGTGACTGGTGTTTACATACCTGTGACTGGTGTTTACATTCTTTTGATTGGTGTTTATGTTCTTGTGACTGGTGTTTACATACTTGTGACTGGTGTTTACATACTTGTGATTGGTGTTTCCATACTTGTGATTGGTGTTTCCATACTTGTAAATGGTGTTTACATACTTTTGATTGGTGTTTACATACTTGTGAATGGTGTTTACATACTTGTGATTGGTGTTTACATACTTTTGATTGGTGTTTACATACTTGTGATTGGTGTTTACATACTTGTGAATGGTGTTTACATACTTGTGACTGGTGTTAACATACTTGTGACTGGTGTTTACATACTTTTGATTGGTGTTTACATACTTGTGAATGGTGTTTACATACTTTTGATTGGTGTTTATATTCTTGTGACTGGTGTTTACATACTTGTGACTGGTGTTAACATACTTGTGACTGGTGTTTACATACTTGTGACTGGTGTTTACATACTTGTGACTGGTGTTTACATTCTTTTGATTGGTGTTTATTTTCTTGTGACTGGTGTTTACATACTTGTGACTGGTGTTTACATACTTGTGATTGGTGTTTCCATACTTGTATTTGGTGTTTACATACTTGTAAATGGTGTTTACATACTTTTGATTGGTGTTTACATACTTGTGATTGGTGTTTACATACTTGTGATTGGTGTTCACATACTTGTGAATGGTGTGTACATACTTTTGATTGGTGTTCACATACTTGTGAATGGTGTGTACATACTTTTGATTGGTGTTTACATACTTGTGAATGGTGTTTACATGCTTGTGACTGGTGTATACATGCTTGTGACTGGTGTATATACATGCTTGTGATCGGTGCATACATGCTTGTGATCGGTGTGTATATATGCTTGTGACTGGTGTATATACATGCTTGTGATCGGTGTGTATATATGCTTGTGACTGGTGTATATACATGCTTGTGACTTGCGTATATACAAGATTGTGACTGGTGTATATACATTCTTGTGACTGGTGTATATACATGCTTGTGTCTGTTGTAAATACATGCTTGTGACTGGTGTTGCTTGTGTCTGGTGTATATACAAGATTGTGACTGGTGTATATACATGCTTGTGACTGGTGTATATATATGCTTGTGACTTGTGTATATACAAGATTGTGACTGGTGTATATACATGCTTGTGACTTGTGTATATACAAGATTGTGACCGGTGTAATTACATGGTTGTGACTGGTTTATATACATGCTTGTGACTGGTATATATATGCTTGTGACTGGTGTATATACATGCCTGTGACTGGTGTATATACATGCTTGTGACTGGTGTATATATGCTTGTGACTGGTATATATACATGCTTGTGACTGGTATATATACAAGATTGTGACTGATGTATATACATGCTTGTGACTGGTGTATAGACAATCTTGTGACTGGTGTATATACATGATCATGACCGGTGTCAATACATGCTTATAACTGGTATATGTACATGCCTGTTACTGATGGTGTATATACATGCTTGTGACTGGTGTATATATATGCTTGTGACTTGTGTATATACATGCTCATGACTGGTGTAAATACATGCTTGTGACTGGTATATACATGCTTGTGACTGGTGTATATACATTCTTGTGACTGGTGTATATACATGCTTGTGTCTGTTGTAAATACATGCTTGGACTGGTGTTGCTTGTGTCTGGTGTATATACAAGATTGTGACTGATGTATATACATGCTTGTGACTGGTGTATATACATGCTTGTGACTGGTGTATATACATGCTTGTGACTGGTGTATATACATGCTTGTGGCTAGTGTATATACATGCTTGTGATCGGTGTATATACAGGCTTGTGTCTGGTGTATATACATGCTTGTGTCTGGTGTATATACATGCTTGTGACTGGTGTATATACATGCTTGTAACCAGTGTATATGTATTTGTGATGGGTATATACATACTTGTGACAGGTGTATATGTATTTGTGACAGATGTATACATGCTTGTGACCAGTGTATATGTATTTGTGACTGGTGTATAGATACTTGTGACTGGTATCGACATACTTGTGACTGGTGTTTACTGACTTGTGTTTGGTGTTGACGTTCTTGTGAGTGTTGTTTACATACTTGTGACTGGTGTTTCCATACTTGTGACTGGTGTTTACATACTTGTGACTGGTGTTTACATACTTGTGACTGGTGTTTACATTCTTGTGATTGGTGTTTACATACTTGTGATTGGTGTTTACATACTTGGATGGTGTTTACATACTTGTGATACATACTTGTGATTGGTGTTTACATACTTGTGATTGGTGTTTACATACTTGTGATGGTGTTTACATACTTGTGATGGTGTTTACATACTTGTGAATGGTGTTTACATACTTGTGATTGGTGTTTACATACTTGTGACTGGTGTTTATACTTGTGATACATATTGTGATTGGTGTGTTACATACTTGTGATTGTGTTACATACTTGTAAATGGTGTTTACATACTTTTGATTGGTGTTTACATACTTGTGAATGGTGTTTACATACTTTTGATTGGTGTTTACATACTTGTGAATGGTGTTTACATGCTTGTGACTGGTGTATACATGCTTGTGACTGGTGTATATACATGCTTGTGATCAGTGTATATACATGCTTGTGATCGGTGCATACATGCTTGTGATCGGTGTGTATATATGCTTGTGACTGGTGTATATACATGCTTGTGACTTGTGTATATACAAGATTGTGACTGGTGTATATACATGCTTGTGACTGGTGTATATACATGATTGCGACTTGCGTATATACAAGATTGTGACTGGTATATACATGCTTGTGACAGGTGTATATACATGCTTGTGACTGGTATATATATGCTTGTGACTGGTATATACATGCTTGTGACTGGTGTTTACATACTTGTGACTGGTATTAACATACTTGTGACTGGTGTTTACATACTTGTGACTGGTGTTTACATACTTGTGACTGGTGTTAACATACTTGTGACTGGTGTTTCCATACTTGTGACTGGTGTTTACATACTTGTGACTGGTGTTTACATTCTTTTGATTGGTGTTTATGTTCTTGTGACTGGTGTTTACATACTTGTGACTGGTGTTTACATACTTGTGATTGGTGTTTACATACTGGTGATTGGTGTTTCCATACTTGTGATTGGTGTTTACATACTTGTAAATGGTGTTTACATACATTTGATTGGTGTTTACATACTTGGGAATGGTGTTTCCATACTTGTGACTGGTGTTTACATATTTGTGACTGGTGTTTACATACCTTTGATTGGTGTTTATATTCTTGTGACTGGTGTTTACATACTTGTGACTGGTGTTAACATACTTGTGACTGGTGTTTACATACCTGTGACTGGTGTTTACATTCTTTTGATTGGTGTTTATGTTCTTGTGACTGGTGTTTACATACTTATGACTGGTGTTTACATACTACATACTTGTGATTGGTGTTTACATACTTGTGATTGTGATTGGTGTTTACATACTTGTGATTGGTGTTTACATACTTGTGATTGGTGTTTACATACTTGTGATTGGTGTTTACATACTTGTGATTGGTGTTTACATACTTGTGAATGGTGTTTACATACTTGTGACTGGTGTTAACATACTTGTGATTGGTGTTTACATACTTTTGATTGGTGTTTACATACTTGTGATTGGTGTTTACATACTTGAGAATGGTGTTTACATACTTGTGACTGGTGTTAACATACTTGTGACTGGTGTTTACATACTTTTGATTGGTGTTTACATACTTGTGATTGGTGTTTACATACTTGTGAATGGTGTTTACATACTTGTGAATGGTGTTAACATACTTGTGACTGGTGTTTACATACTTTTGATTGGTGTTTATATTCTTGTGACTGGTGTTTACATACTTGTGACTGGTGTTTACATACTTGTGACTGGTGTTTACATACTTGTGACTGGTGTTTACATACTTGTGACTGGTGTTTACATTCTTTTGATTGGTGTTTATGTTCTTGTGACTGGTGTTTACATACTTGTGACTGGTGTTTACATACTTGTGATTGGTGTTTCCATACTTGTGATTGGTGTTTACATACTTGTAAATGGTGTTTACATACTTGTGAATGATGTTTACATACTTGTGATTGGTGTTCACATACTTGTGAATGGTGTGTACATACTTTTGATTGGTGTTCACATACTTGTGAATGGTGTATACATACTTTTGATTGGTGTTTACATACTTGTGAATGGTGTTTACATGCTTGTGACTGGTGTATACATGCTTGTGACTGGTGTATATACATGCTTGTGATCGGTGCATACATGCTTGTGATCGGTGTGTATATATGCTTGTGACTGGTGTATATACATGCTTGTGACTTGTGTATATACAAGATTGTGACTGGTGTATATACATGCTTGTGACTGGTGTATATACATGATTGCGACTTGCGTATATACAAGATTGTGACTGGTATATACATGCTTGTGACAGGTGTATATACATGCTTGTGACTGGTATATATATGCTTGTGACTGGTATATACATGCTTGTGACTGGTGTTTACATACTTGTGACTGGTATTAACATACTTGTGACTGGTGTTTACATACTTGTGACTGGTGTTAACATACTTTTGACTGGTGTTTCCATACTTGTGACTGGTGTTTACATACTTGTGACTGGTGTTTACATTCTTTTGATTGGTGTTTATGTTCTTGTGACTGGTGTTTACATACTTGTGACTGGTGTTTACATACTTGTGATTGGTGTTTACATACTGGTGATTGGTGTTTCCATACTTGTGATTGGTGTTTACATACTTGTAAATGGTGTTTACATACATTTGATTGGTGTTTACATACTTGAGAATGGTGTTTCCATACTTGTGACTGGTGTTAACATACTTGTGACTGGTGTTTACATACTTGTGACTGGTGTTTTCATACTTGTGATTGGTGTTTACATACTGGTGATTGGTGTTTACATACTTGTAAATGGTGTTTACATACATTTGATTGGTGTTTACATACTTGAGAATGGTGTTTCCATACTTGTGACTGGTGTTTCCATACTTGTGACTGGTGTTTACATACTTGTGACTGGTGTTTACATACTTGTGATTGGTGTTTACATAGTTGAGAATGGTGTTTACATACTTGTGATTGGTGTTTACATACTTGTGATTGGTGTTTACATACTTGTGATTGGTGTTTACATACTTTTGATTGGTGTTTACATACTTGTGACTGGTGTTTACATACTTGTGATTGGTGTTTACATACTTGTGATTGGTGTTTACATACTTGTGACTGGTGTTTACATACTTGTGACTGGTGTTTACATACTTGTGATTGGTGTTTACATACTTGAGAATGGTGTTTACATACTTGTGACTGGTGTTTACATACTTGTGATTGGTGTTTACATAGTTGAGAATGGTGTTTACATACTTGTGATTGGTGTTTACATACTTGTGATTGGTGTTTACATACTTGTGATTGGTGTTTACATACTTTTGATTGGTGTTTACATACTTGTGATTGGTGTTTACATACTTGTGACTGGTGTTTACATACTTGTGACTGGTGTTTACATACTTGTGATTGGTGTTTACATACTTGTGACTGGTGTTTACATACTTGTGACTGGTGTTTACATACTTGTGACTGGTGTTTACATGCTTGTGACTGGTGTATACATGCTTGTGACTGGTGTATATACATGCTTGTGATCGGTGCATACATGCTTGTGATCGGTGTGTATATATGCTTGTGACTGGTGTATATACATGCTTGTGACTTGTGTATATACAAGATTGTGACTGGTGTATATACATGCTTGTGACTGGTGTATATACATGATTGCGACTTGCGTATATACAAGATTGTGACTGGTATATACATGCTTGTGACAGGTGTATATACATGCTTGTGACTGGTATATATATGCTTGTGACTGGTATATACATGCTTGTGACTGGTGTTTACATACTTGTGACTGGTATTAACATACTTGTGACTGGTGTTTACATACTTGTGACTGGTGTTTACATACTTGTGACTGGTGTTTACATACTTGTGACTGGTGTTTACATTCTTTTGATTGGTGTTTATGTTCTTGTGACTGGTGTTTACATACTTGTGACTGGTGTTTACATACTTGTGATTGGTGTTTACATACTTGTGATTGGTGTTTCCATACTTGTGATTGGTGTTCACATACTTGTGAATTTGATTGGTGTTTACATACTTTTGATTGGTGTTTACATACTTGTGACTGGTGTTTACATACTTTTGATTGGTGTTTACATACTTGTAACATACTTGTAAATGGTGTTTACATACTTTTGATTGGTGTTTACATACTTGTGACATACTTGGACTGGTGTTTACATACTTGTGACTGGTGTTTACATACTTGTGACTGGTGTTTACATACTTGTGATTGGTGTTTACATACTTGTGAATGGTGTTTACATACTTGTGATTGGTGTTTACATACTTTTGATTAGTGTTTACATACTTTTGATTGGTGTTTACATACTTGTGACTGGTGTTTACATACTTTTGATTGGTGTTTACATACTTGTAATTGGTGTTGACATACTTGTGACTGGTATTTACATACTTGTGATTGGTGTTTACATACTTGTGAATGTGTTTACATGTGACTGGTGTTTACATACTTGTGATTGGTGTTTACATACTTGAGAATGGTGTTTACATACTTGTGATTGGTGTTTACATACTTGTGATTGGTGTTTACATACTTGTGATTGGTGTTTACATACTTGTGATTGGTGTTTACATACTTGTGATTGGTGTTTACATACTTGTGACTGGTGTTTACATACTTGTGACTGGTGTTTACATACTTGTGATTGGTGTTTACATACTTGTGACTGGTGTTTACATACTTGTGAATGGTGTTTACATACTTGTGAATGGTGTTTACATACTTGTGATTGGTGTTCACATACTTGTGATTGGTGTTTACATACTTGTGATTGGTGTTTACATACTTGTGACTGGTGTTTACATACTTGTGATTGGTGTTTACATACTTGTGAATGGTGTGTACATACTTTTGATTGGTGTTTATGTTCTTGTGATTGGTGTTTACATACTTGTGAATGGTGTTTACATACTTGTGAATGGTGTTTACATACTTGTGGTTGGTGTTCACATACTTGTGAATGGTGTGTACATACTTTTGATTGGTGTTTACATACTTGTGAATGGTGTTTACATACTTGTGATTGGTGTACATACTTGTGAATGGTGTGTACATACTTTTGATTGGTGTTTACATACTTCTTAGTGATTGGTGTTTACATACTTGTGATTGGTGTTTACATACTTGTGACTGGTGTTTACATACTTGTGATGGTGTTTACATACTTGTGATGGTGTTTACATACTTGTGATTGGTGTTTACATACTTGTGACTGGTGTTTACATACTTGTGACTGGTGTTTACATACTTGTGATTGGTGTTTACATACTTGAGAATGTGTTTACATACTTGTGACTGGTGTTTACATACTTGTGATTGGTGTTTACATACTTGAGAATGGTGTTTACATACTTGTGATTGGTGTTTACATACTTGTGATTGGTGTTTACATACTTGTGATTGGTGTTTACATACTTTTGATTGGTGTTTACATACTTGTGACTGGTGTTTACATACTTGTGATTGGTGTTTACATACTTGTGTTTACATACTTGTGATTGGTGTTTACATACTTGTGACTGGTGTTTACATACTTGTGATTGGTGTTCACATACTTGTGAATGGTGTTTACATACTTGTGATTGGTGTTTACATACTTGTGAATGGTGTTTACATACTTGTGATTGGTGTTTACATACTTGTGATTGGTGTTTACATACTTGAGAATGGTGTTTACATACTTGTGATTGGTGTTTACATACTTGTGATTGGTGTTTACATACTTGTGAATGGTGTTTACATACTTGTGAATGGTGTTTACATACTTGTGAATGGTGTTTACATACTTGTGAATGGTGTTTACATACTTGTGATTGGTGTTCACATACTTGTGAATGTTGTTTACATACTTGTGAATGGTGTGTACATACTTTTGATTGGTGTTTATGTTCTTGTGATTGGTGTTTACATACTTGTGAATGGTGTTTACATACTTGTGAATGGTGTTTACATACTTGTGACTGGTGTTTACATACTTGTGACTGGTGTTTACATACTTGTGATTGGTGTTTACATACTTGTGATTGGTGTTTACATACTTGTGATTGGTGTTTACATACTTGTGACTGGTGTTTACATACTTGTGACTGGTGTTTACATACTTGTGATTGGTGTTTACATACTTGTGATTGGTGTTTACATACTTGTGACTGGTGTTTACATACTTGTGATTGGTGTTTACATACTTGTGATTGGTGTTTACATACTTGTGATTGGTGTTTACATACTATTGACTGGTGTTTACATACTTGAGAGTGGTGTTTACATACTTGTGATTGGTGTTTACATACTTGTGATTGGTGTTTACATACTTGTGATTGGTGTTTACATACTTGTGATTGGTGTTTACATACTTGTGACTGGTGTTTACATACTTGTGATTGGTGTTTACATACTTGTGATTGGTGTTTACATACTTGTGACTGGTGTTTACATACTTGTGATTGGTGTTTACATACTTGTGATGGTGTTTACATACTTGTGACTGGTGTTTACATACTTGTGATTGGTTTTTACATACTTGTGAATGGTGTTTACATGTACTTGTGATGGTGTTTACATACTTGTGATTGGTGTTTACATACTTGTGATTGGTGTTTACATACTTGTGATGGTGTTTACATACTTGTGATTGGTGTTTACATACTTGTGATTGGTGTTTACATACTTGTGATTGGTGTTGTACATACTTGTGATTGGTGTATTACATACTTGTGATTGGTGTTGGTATATACCTGTATATACATGGTGTATACATGCTTGTGACTGGTGTATATACATGCTTGTGACTGGTATATACATGCTTGTGACTGGTATATACATGCTTGTGACTGGTATATACATGCTTGTGACTGGTATATATATGCTTGTGACTGGTGTATACATGCTTGTGATTGGTATATACATGCTTGTGACTGGTATATATACATGCTTGTGATCGGTGTAAATACATGATTGTGACTTGTATATATACATGTTTGTGATCGATATATATACATACTTGTGACTGGTATATATACAAGATTGTGAATGGCGTATATGCATGCTTGAGACTGTGTTGTGATATACATGCTTGTGACTTGTGATTGTGACAGGTGTATATACATGCTTGTGACTGGTGTATAGACAATCTTGTGACTGGTGTATATTCATGCTTGTGACTGGTATATACAGTGTATATATACATTCTTGTGATCGGTGTATACATGATTGTGATCGGTGATGTATATATGCTTGTGACTGGTGTATATACATGCTTGTGATCAGGTGTATATATATGCTTGTGACTGGTGTATATACATGGTGTATATACTTGTGACTTGGTGTATATACATGCTTGTGACTGGTATATATAGATGATTGTGACTGGTGTATATACATGCTGGTGACTGGTATATACATGCTTGTGACTGGTGTATATACATGCTTGTGACTGGTGATATATACATGCTTGTGACTGTATACATGCTTGTATATATATATATGCTTGTGACTGGTGTATATACATGCTTGTGATATATGGTATATATGCATGCTTGTGACTGGTATATATATGCTTGTGACTGGTGTATATACATCCTTGTGACAGGTGTATACATGCTTGTGATCGGTGTATATACATGCTTGTGACAGGTGTATACATGCTTGTGATCAGTGTATATACATGCTTGTGATCGGTGTATATACATGCGGGTGAACGGTATCTATAAATGACTGTGACTGGTGTATATACATGCTTGTGACTGGTGTATATACATGCTTTTGATCGGTGTGTATATATGCTTGTGACTGGTGTATACATGCTTGTGATCAGTGTAAATACATGCTTGTGACTGGTGTATACATGCTTGTGACTGGTGTATACATGCTTGTGACTGGTGTATATACAGGCTTGTGACTGGTATATATACTGCTTGTGATCGGTGTATACATACATGCTTATATACATGCTTGTGATGTATACATGCTTGTGACTGGTGTATATACAGGCTTGTGACTTGGGTATATACATGCTTCTGACTGGTATATAAACATGCTTGTGACTGGTGTATATACATGCTTGTGTCTGGTGTATATACATGCTTGTGACTGGTGCATACATGCTTGTGATCGGTGTATATATATGTTTGTGACAGGTGTATACATGCTTGTGATCAGTGTAAATACATGCTTTCGACTGGTGTATACATGCTTGTGATCGGTGCAAACATGCTTGTGATCAGTGTATACATTCTTGTGATTGGTATATATATATACATGTGACTGGTGTATATACATGCTTGTGACTGGTATATATAAACTTGTGACTGGTATATATACATGCTTGTGACTGGTGTATACATGCTTGTGACTGGTATATATAGATGATTGTGACTGCTGTATATACATGCTTGTGACTGGTATATACATGCTTGTTACTGGTGTATATACATGCTTGTGACTGGTGTATACATGCTTGTGATCAGTGTATATATATGCTTGTGATCAGTGTATATACATGCTTGTGACAGGTGTATACATGCTTGTGATCAGTGTAAATACATGCTTGTGACTGGTGTACACATGCTTGTTACTGGTGTATAAATGCTTGTGATCAGTGTATATACATGCTTGTGATCGGTGCATACATGCTTGTGATCGGTGCATACATGCTTGTGATCAGTGTATACATACTTGTGATTGGTATATATATATGCCTGTAACTGGTGTATATACATGCTTGTGACTGGTATATATAAATTTGTGACTGGTATATATACATGCTTGTGACTGGTATATATACAAGATTTTGACTGGTGTATATCCATGCTCATGACTGGTGTATATACATGCTTGTGACTGGTATATGTACATGCCTGTGACTGATGTATATACATGCTTGTGACTGGTGTATATACATTCTTGTGATTGGTGTATATACATGCTTGTGTCTGTAGTTATTACATGCTTGTGATATATACATGGTGTTGTATATACATGCTTGTGTCTGGTGTATATACATATACATGCTGTGACTGATATATATGCTTGTGACTGTATATACATGCTTGTGACTGGTGTATATACATGCTTGTGACTGGTGTATATACATGCTTCTGATCGGTGTGTATATATGCTTGTGACTGGTGTATACATGCTTGTGATCGGTGTATATACATGATATATATTACATGACTTGATACATGCTTGTGACATGCTTGTGACTGGTATATATACATCCTTGTATATACATGCTTGTGACTGGTATATATACATCCTTGTGATGGGTATATATACATGCTTGTGACTGGTATATATATATATATATATATCCTTATAATCGGTGTATATACATTCTTGTGACTGGTGTATATACATGCTTGTGACTGGTGTATATACATGCTTGTGATCGGTGTATATACATGCTTGTGACTATATACATGCTTGTGACTGGTATATACTGCTTGTGACTTGTGTGTATATACATACTTGTGACTGGTGTATATACATGCTTGTGTGTATATACATGCTTGTGACTGGTGTATATACATGCTTGTGACTGATGTATACATGCTTGTGACTGGTATATACATGCTTGTGACTGGTGTATATACATGCTTGTGACTGGTATATACATGCTTGTGACTGGTGTATATACATGCTTGTGACAGGTGAATATACATGCTTGTGTCTGGTGTATATACATGCTTGTGACTGGTGTATACATGCTTGTGACTGGTGTATATACATGCTTGTGACTGGTGTATATACATGCTTGTGACTGGTGTATACATGCTTGTGACTGGTGTATATACATGCTTTTGATCAGTGTATATACATGCTTGTGACTGGTGTATATATATACATGCTTGTGATATATACATGTGTATATACATTCTTGTGACTGGTGTATACATCCTTGTGTCTGGTGTATATACATGCTTGTGACTGGTGTATATACATGCTTGTGACTGGTGTATATACATGCTTGTGACTGGTATATATATGCTTGTGACTGGTGTATATACATGCTTGTGACTGCTTTATATACATGCTTGTGACTGGTATATATACATGCCTGTGACTGGTGTATATACATGCTTGTGACTGGTATATACATGCTTGTTACTGGTGTATATACATGCTTGTGACTGGTATACATACATCCTTGTGATGGGTATATATACATGCTTGTGACTGGTATATACATGCTTGTGACTGGTGTATATACATGCTTGTGACTGGTGTATACATGCTTGTGACTGGTGTATATACAAGCTTCTGACTGGTATTGATATGCTTGTGACTGGTGTATATACATGATTGTGACTGGTGTATACACATGATTGTGACTAGTATATATACATGCTCATGACTGGTGTATATACATGTTTGTGTCTGGTGTATATACATGCTTGTGACTGGTATATATATAAGATTGTGACTGATGTATATACATGCTTGTGACTGGTGTATATACATGCTTGTGACTGGTGTATATACATGCTTGTGACTGGTGTATATACCTGCTTGTGATCGGTGTATATACATGCTTGTGACTGGTATATATACATGCTTGTGATCGGTGTAAATACATGATTGTGACTTGTATATATACATGCTCATGACTGGTGAATATACATGCTTGTGACTGGTGTATACATGCTTGTGACTGGTGTATATACATGGTGATATATATATATGCTTGTGACTGGTGTATATACATGCTTGTACTATATACATGGTGATTGGTGTATATACATGCTTGTGACTGGTATATATACATGCTTGTGATGGGTATATATACATGCTTGTGACTGGTATATATAGATGATTGTGACTGGTGTATATACATGCTTGTGACTGGTATATACATGCTTGTGACTGGTATATATACATGCTTGTGATATGGTGTGGTATATACATGCTTGTGACTGTGTATATACATACTTGTGACTGGTGTATATACATGCTTGTGACTTGGTGTATATACATGCTTGTGACTGGTATACATACTTATACATGCTTGTGATGGTATATACTTGTTGTGACTGGTGTATATACATGCTTGTGACTGGTGTATATACATGCTTGTGACTGGTGTATATACATGCTTGTGATGGTGTATACAAATGCTTGTGACTGTATACATGCTTGTGATGACATGCTTGTGACTGGTATATACATACTTGTGACTGGTATATATACAAGATTGTGACTGGCGTATATGCATGCTTGAGACTGGTGTATATACATGCTTGTGACCGGTGTATTTACATGGTTGTGACTGGTTTATATACATGATTGTCACTGGTGTATATACATGATTGTGACTTGTGTATATACATGATTGTGACTTGGGTATATACATGCTTGTGACTGGTATATACATGCTTGTGACTGGTGTATATACCTGCTTGTGATCGGTGTATATACATGCTTGTGACTGGTATATATACATGTTTGTGATCGATATATATACATACTTGTGACTGGTATATATACAAGATTGTGACTGGCGTATATACAAGATTGTGACTGGTGTATATACATGCTTGTGACTGGTGTATACACATGATTGTGATTAGTATATATACATGCTCATGACTGGTGTATATACATGTTTGTGTCTGGTGTATATATGCTTGTATATATACATGCTTGTGATTGGTGTATATACATGCTTGTGACTGGTGTATACATGCTTGTGATCAGTGTATATACTTTGTGACTGTGTATATACAAGCTTGTGACTATATACATGCTTGTGATGGTGTATATACATGCTTGTGATATGTACTTGGTGTATATACATGCTTGTGATTGTATACATGCTTGTGACTGGTGTATATACATGCTTGTGACTGGTGTATATACATGCTTGTGACTGGTATATACATGCTTGTGACTAGTGTATATACATTCTTGTGACTGGTGTATACATCCTTGTGTCTGGTGTATATACATGCTTGTGACTGGTGTATATACATGCTTGTGACTGGTGTATATACATGCTTGTGACTTGGGTATATACATGCTTGTGACTGGTATATACATGCTTGTGACTGGTGTATATACATTCTTGTGATATACATTTGTGATTGGTGTGACAGGTATATACATGCTTGTGACTACATGCTTGTGATGTGTGATTGGTGTATATACATGCTTGTGACTGGTATATATACAAGATTGTGACTGGCGTATATGCATGCTTGAGACTGGTGTATATACATGCTTGTGACAGTGTATATATGCTTGTGATCAGTGTGTACATGCTTGTGACATACATTTGTGATTGTATACATGGTGTTATATACATGCTTGTGACATACTTGTGACAGTGTATACATGCTTGGTGTTGTACTGGTGTATATACATGCTTGTGACTGGTGTATATACATGTTGTGACTGGTGTATATACATGCTTGTGACTGGTGTATATACATGCTTGTGACTGGTGTATATACATGCTTGTGATGGTATATACATGACTTGTGATTGTGACTGGTGTATATACATACTTGTATATACATGCTTGTGACTGGTGTATATACATACTTGTGACTGGTGTATATACATACTTGTGATTGGTGTTATACACATATATACTTGTGATTGGTGTATGGTGTTTACATACTTGTGACTTGTGTGTGTTTACATACTTGTGATTGGTGTTTACATACTTGTGACTGGTGTTTACATACTTGTGATTGTGATTGGTGTTACATGCTTGTGTTTACATACTTGTGATTGGTGTTTACATACTTGTGACTGGTGTTTACATACTTGTGACTGGTGTTTACATACTTGTGAGTGGTGTTTACATACTTGTGACTGGTGTTTACATACTTGTGACATTGTGTGTTTACATACTTGTGAATGGTGTGTTACATACTTGTGATTGGTGTTTACATACTTGTGATTGGTGTTTACATACTTGTGATGGTGTTTACATGTGTGTTTACATACTTGTGATTGGTGTTTACATACTTGTGATTGGTGTTTACATACTTGTGATTGGTGTTTACATAGTTGTGATTGGTGTTTAGATACTTGTGATTGGTGTTTACATACTTGTGATTGGTGTTTACATAGTTGTGATTGGTGTTTACATACTTGTGATTGGTGTTTACATACTTGTGATGGTGTTGGTACATACTTGTGAACATGGTGTGTTACATACTTGTGATTGGTGTTTACATACTTGTGAATGGTGTTTACATACTTGTGACTGGTGTTTACATACTTGTGATTGGTGTTTACATAGTTGTGAATGGTGTTTACATACTTGTGATTGGTTTTACATACTTGTGATTGGTGTTTACATACTTGTGATTGGTGTTTACATACTTGTGACTGGTGTTTACATACTTGTGATTGGTGTTACATACTTGTGATACTTGTGACTGGTGTTTACATACTTGTGATTGGTGTTTACATACTTGTGACTGGTGTTTACATACTTGTGACTGGTGTTTACATACTTGTGATTGGTGTTCACATACTTGTGAATGGTGTGTACATACTTTTGATTGGTGTTTACATACTTGTGAATGGTGTTTACATACTTGTGATTGGTGTTCACATACTTGTGAATGGTGTGTACATACTTTTGATTGGTGTTTACATACTTTTGATAGGTGTTTACATACTTTTGATTGGTGTTTACATACTTGTGACTGGTGTTTACATACTTGTGACTGGTGTTTACATACTTGTGATTGGTGTTTACATACTTGTGACTGGTGTTTACATACTTGTGATTGGTGTTTACATACTTGTGACTGGTGTTTACATACTTGTGACTGGTGTTTACATACTTGTGATTGGTGTTTACATACTTGAGAATGGTGTTTACATACTTGTGACTGGTGTTTACATACTTGTGATTGGTGTTTACATAGTTGAGAATGGTGTTTACATACTTGTGATTGGTGTTTACTTACTTGTGATTGGTGTTTACATACTTGTGATTGGTGTTTACATACTTTTGATTGGTGTTTACATACTTGTGACTGGTGTTTACATACTTGTGATTGGTGTTTACATACTTGTGACTGGTGTTTACATACTTGTGATTGGTGTTTACATACTTGTGACTGGTGTTTACATACTTGTGAATGGTGTTTACATACTTGTGATTGGTGTTTACATACTTGAGAATGGTGTTTACATACTTGTGATTGGTGTTTACATACTTGTGATTGGTGTTTACATACTTGTGATTGGTGTTCACATACTTGTGAATGGTGTGTACATACTTGTGAATGGTGTTTACATACTTGTGAATGGTGTGTACATACTTTTGATTGGTGTTTACATACTTGAGAATGGTGTTTACATACTTGTGATTGGTGTTCACATACTTGTGATTGGTGTTCACATACTTGTGAATGGTGTGTACATACTTTTGATTGGTGTTTACATACTTGTGACTGGTGTTTACATACTTGTGATTGGTGTTCACATACTTGTGAATGGTGTGTACATACTTTTGATTGGTGTTTACATACTTGTGACTGGTGTTTACATACTTGTGACTGGTGTTTACATACTTGTGATTGGTGTTTACATACTTGTGACTGGTGTTTACATACTTGTGATTGGTGTTTACATACTTGTGACTGGTGTTTACATACTTGTGACTGGTGTTTACATACTTGTGATTGGTGTTTACATACTTGAGAATGGTGTTTACATACTTGTGATTGGTGTTTACATACTTTTGATTGGTGTTTACATACTTGTGACTGGTGTTTATGTTCTTGTGACTGGTGTTTACATGCTTGTGACTGGTGTTAACATACTTGTGACTGGTGTTCACATACTTGTGACTGGTGTTTACATACTTGTGACTGGTGTTTACATACTTGTGACTGGTGTTGATGTTTTTTTTATTGGTGTATATGTACTTTTGAATTTGGTGTGACTTACACTTAAAGAGGAATTTCAATGAAATTTTTATTTTTCAAATCTACAATGATACAGAAATGATGAACACTTGTTAGACAGTGCCTCCTTTATAAAAGAAGTTGATGTATCAAACTGTTATCACATCAGTGTATTTCACAATGTAAAGTATGTCCTAATTCTCAGATGATTTCTTCTGCTAAAACTCACAATAATGCTATAGTACACATTTTTCTGAATTAAAAACTCCACTATATGTCTACTTTCAAACATGTATACAGTTCAGGAACCAACCAAGATAATCAGGACATGTTCTGGCTGAATCAATCATTGTCATCTTGTGATGCGATTGTCTTTGAACTGGTGTTCAGGTACTTAAATATTCCACATTCAAAGAAGCGACAACCTCCAATCAAAATCAAGGCTGCAATAAAAACAAAGTTTAATCATGAATCAAAATGCTTCAGCATTTTATATGTAGTATATTGTTATACAGTATATTACTGTTATATAATTCATAAAAGCTGGTAGTGAAAAGATAAAATTTTGATTAACGTTTCATAATTACTTATATGTACAATGTAATCTGACATTCTTTACAGAGAAAATTTAATTAAGTTTTAAAACAGTTTCAATAAGACACAAGCTATCTAATAAGCCTTCCTCAACTACCTGAAGACATTCCTAAACACACAATGTTCCATATCAATCCTTCAGATCCTTTGTAAACACTTTTCTTGAGTCGATAATGATGCAAGATATATCCTGCTGCACCAATAGGCACTGTTGTCCCTATTATTCTACATTCTAAACAGCCCTGATTTGTCACAATATTGGGGTTCAACTTGGAACCATCATCCACATGATGTGAATGATATGGTGAAGAATCTTCTCTTTTAATCCCAAATATTCGTTGAATTCGGTCCATCTGTCAAAAAATTTTATTATCATTAGTATCCATTTATAGCAACCTGGTAACAGTTGTGTAATCTAATAACATCCAACTCCCAGTTACGTTTACATATTAACTACCCAGTAGGTTTTATTCTGCATCTAGATTTATCAATCAAACAGGTGGTGGGAGGATTCCAGAGAACCTGTAAAACAACTTACAGGAACTGGAAGATCACTTCACGCCTGAAGATTTTAATGCCAAGAGAAACCTTATCAGTGTAAAGTTTTAAACTTTAAGCAATTAACTTAACAAAAATGTAGTTGGCACCAAGAAGAAATTGCTTGTGTTTGACTCCCTTCTGCCATTTAGACCCTTTACCAGTTATAAGGCCAGATAAATTTTCTGAGAGAATAATTTCAATATCAAATATATAAATATAAGTATGAAGCCAAATGTAAAGATATACTTTGAAATTAAATTATCTCTATTATTACTGCTAAATGGCAATGTCCTTCTGAGCATGCCATTAAGGATTTGCTGTGATTAACCCTTTCAACTATAGGCATTTTTAATGACCCAAACGTAAATTTGTACTCAGTATAATTTTTTCTGAAAGA
Organism: Ylistrum balloti; assembly: GCF_031769215.1. Lineage (NCBI taxonomy): Eukaryota > Metazoa > Mollusca > Bivalvia > Pectinida > Pectinidae > Ylistrum > Ylistrum balloti. The sequence goes on along the minus strand of NW_026782270.1, from coordinate 151,701 downwards.
AGACTTGTATTGTAAATAAGTGGCCAGGCAACAGGGGCCATGAGAAAACCCCAGGTACCAGAACTTGCTGCCAGGAGAAATAAATATTTATTTATGGAGTACTGTATCTCTTCATTTATATAACACTTTGCTTCTAACCCAGCCGATGCGTCATACAAAAGAAGGCTCAGAAAAATGTCAACAATATATATGAGTACATAGACATTTAAACTGTAACTTATCTAGTATGGTAACGGAACTGAATAAAAATATTTTTTCAACAAAATTTAAACTAACATCTTTCAAGCAACAGTATGTAACCTTGTAAATACTAGTAGCAATATAATACACCTTGGCTAGAGAGAACTTCTCTTTAACACAATCAATTGAGCGTCAGACTAGGAAGCCATGCTACACTGGGTTAAAATCCTAGACATTGCAATAACTTATAACCTCTGTTACATTGGCGCCCATGTAGAGACTCGGAAATAACACTTAGCCATGCCCAATAAGCATTGTTGTAATCCCTAGAAAACTTGAGGATGAGTTTTTTCCTGGAAGGCAAGTATGTAACCTTGGTAAATATTAGACGCCATATACTGCTCAGCTAGAGAGATCTTATTTAGCTTGTTGGCAGTAAGGTCCATCGGTTCAAATCTTAGCGGAGGCATCAAAATAAATAATGACCTCTGTTACAAATGTATTCAACCTCTAAAGAGTTGGACATTTCTTCTCCTGTTTGTCACAGTACCTCAGAGATACTTCCAAGAATGTCCCAATCTCAGGTACTTTAATTAACTGATATGGTATTCTTGTGCATTTTAAATAAGTACACACCTTTATCGGCAATCCTAAAATGACACTGTTTTGTTATTCTTATAGAGCAATGGTAGACACTTAAGTTTACAATTCAACGTTTCTGGTTTACAGTTTCCTCAACTAAATAAAGTAGTTGGATGTTTATAATCTGTTTAAATAATATCTGTTTAAATAATATATGGTTAAACATGATACCGGACTAACTCACCAAAGTGACAAAGTATTTTGCTGTCACTGCGCTATGCCAATTTATCTATAATGAACACTTGAACAATGTCAATTACAGTTAAATTACAATTAAAAACTGTAGTTCTATGTGAGTGACACTGTCGTTTATATTTAGGGATAAAGATCAATTGTATTAGTAATAAGAATAGACGACGAGGAAACAACACCAAACCAATGGGGAGTAAACATACGAAAACACAAATTGTGGTGGGATTCCACCTTGCCACTCATTTTTATCAGACGTTTGACAACCTCTCTCGTCGGCGAGGGTCACTGTCAAACATCCAATGTAAATGAGTCCCCAGGAGGTACTTCCATTGTTTGGCTCTCATCGAATGAGAGATACATCTTTGCTTTTTGGGGCTTAAGGTCCTTGTTTCGGTTACAACCGGGCCTAGGACACTCTGAGAGATACATGACATCACTTTCTATTATATGGTCCAGCATATTTATACGCGCATGCGTTTTAACGAATGTCTTGGTATTCCTTAAAATCAACATAACAATACACACCTTGCCACTTTTCCGACCGTCAAGGAAGATAACTCCATTGTAATTGCACGTGATCACGCCCACACATCTGCGAGGATTGTGGCGGCATTGACACTAGTAGGTACGTCAACAGTCTTACGCATCGTTACCAACTGGACAACAAAGGGTGTACGCAAAATGAGTGTCAAAACAACAGCTTATGGATCATGGACATCGCCAATCACCAGCAAAATTGTCACTGACAGTAGTGTTCTGCTACAGGAGGTTAGGACAGACGCAAAATGCCCAAGTAAGTACTGATGCCATAGTAGGCTATCTACTTTCGCTTTGTCAGTTTGGAAGCTTGTCCTGTATTTAATTGTTTTGTAGTCCTGCAAAACATACAAATTTCATAATCTGCTTTCAGTATTCACTAACGATGGGAAAATATATCATTTAGGTGTAGTGGAATATTCAGGTAATACCCGTTTAAGGTTTCACGTCCGCTGTAATTTACACTAGGAATAGGTGCGATTTTAAGTTGAACTTTTAACAATTCGAGCTTTAAAAACACACAAAAACTTACCCGATCATGCATGAATGGTTTCTTACAAGACGAAAGATGGGAATATTTACTTGATGTCATTAAAACATTGTTGTAGATGATGTATACTGGACGGAGATGCGATTTGATGAGGGTGGGCGCTACGTTATCTGTAAAAAGACTGTTGGCCAGGGCAAACCATGTATATCACTTACACCAGCGGAATTTAGTGCTAGGACCCTGGTTCATGAATATGGAGGTGGAGCATTCTTTGTCAATAATGGAAAGGTGTATTTCTCAAATTTCAAAGACCAGAGACTTTACATGCAAAAATCTGAGGTAGGAGCCAATCCTGAGCCAATTACACCAAAAGATTGTGGCTTGAGGTATGCGGATGGGGAGCTTGATGACAAGGTATTTTTTTTAAATACAGTCTTTACATCTTTAATACATCTTTTCATTTCTGGAGACAGAGATTGACTTATATTCAAGACATGAAAAGTAATGAAACATAATGTGTACAATTTTATTCTAAAATCATACATTTTGGGTTAAAAAATCCCAAACTGTAGACACCTGATTTTGTGGATAACTATAGCTCAATAAATCTACTTATGTTAATATCAGCAGTTCACGGAAACACTCTGTGTATGGATTTGTAGATTAAGAAAGCTCATGAAATCAGTAAAAATAAACCACAAACCAAGTAATGGTGGTATCATGTGTCTCAAGGATACTTTTGTTACACATAGTATACTTCAAATATTACTGTTTGATTGGTAGCTATAATTCTTATTTATCTTACAGACAGGCAAAATCTTCTGTGTGAGAGAAGAACATAAAACAGGAGTCAAAGAACCTGTGAATACTGTGATATCTCTTGACCCCTCCAGTCAACAACAGACAGTTTTGGTAAGGTTGATACAGTCATGTCGTTTGACCCCTCCAGTCAATGTTAATTATAAATAGAGAATATCATGAAAATGAAAGGTTTGTGCATTGGATTCATTCCATTTATAATGAAAATTTCCCCATCCCTGGAGTGTTTTGAGACTAAGGTTTGAATAAAATGGTGTACTTATACATTATCATTCAGTTGCTGGCTTGTTATAGTGTGAGGGAACATGTCAAAGTGGTGTAGATAGATCAGTTGAGTTAGAAAACAATTTACTTGTTAACTACACCTACGATATTTGGTTATTTTGGCAGGTGCACTGTAGTACCTGGACATTTCTGTAGGCATTTTGCACCAAAACATGTCTGTGTGATGTTTAATTTTGCATGTCCAGGCTTATAAATCAATAAGGTTATTAACATAAATTTGTTGATGATGTAACCTGAGTATAACTTCCGATGCAGTATTGTCAATAACACATACCTAAATCTCCTATAACTGAAGTGTTTTTCCAAGTATCATGGAAATTTACAAAGCACCTGCTAACTTCAATCATGAGCCCGAAGCCTTTTCTTGGTATTGTGTGATGTGGATCTATTTTTAGAATTCCATGAATCTCATATGGATATTTCTAAGAATAACAAAATTGTTGTGTGGAATGCTCTTGAATCGAGTTACATTTGTTTTTTGAGTAACTGACTGAATTCTTTACTTAGAGGGTATGTAATGGAATACTATTATGTTATTGCATAGATCACTAGTGTCCTTACATTGTATACACTACTACACAGATCACTAGTATCCCCTACATTGTATACACTACTACACAGATCACTAGTGTCCTTACATTGTATACACTACTACACAGATCACTAGTGTCCTTACATTGTATACACTACTACACAGATCACTAGTGTCCCCTACATTGTATACACTACTACACAGATCACTAGTGTCCCCTACATTGTATACACTACTACACAGATCACTAGTGTCCTTATATTGTATACACTACTACACAGATCACTAGTGTCCTTACATTGTATACACTACTACACAGATCACTAGTGTCCTTATATTGTATACACTACTACACAGATCACTAGTGTCCTTACATTGTATACACTACACTACTACACATTGTATCACTAGTACACAGATCCTTACATTGTATACACTACTACACAGATCACTAGTGTCCTTACATTGTATACACTACTACACAGATCACTAGTGTCCCCTACATTGTATACACTACTACACAGATCACTAGTGTCCTTACATTGTATACACTACTACACAGATCACTAGTGTCCCCTACATTGTATACACTACTACACAGATCACTAGTGTCCTTAACATTGTATACACTACTACACAGAACACTAGTGTCCTTACATTGTATACACTACTACACAGATCACTAGTGTCCCCTACATTGTATACACTACTACACAGATCACTAGTGTCCCCTATACACTACTACACAGATCACTAGTGTCATTGTATACACTACTACACAGATCACTAGTGTCCTTACTTTGTATACACTACTACACAGATCATTAGTGTCCCCTACATTGTATACACTACTACACAGATCACTAGTGTCCTTACATTGTATACTACACAGATTAGTGTCCTTACATTGTATATACACAGATCACTAGTCCTTACATTGTATACACTACTACACAGATCACTAGTGTCCCCTACATTGTATACACTACTACACAGATCACTAGTTGTCCTTACATTGTATACACTACTACACAGATCACTAGTGTCCTTACATTGTATACACTACTACACAGATACACTAGTGTCCTTACATTGTATACACTACTACACAGATCACTAGTGTCCTTACATTGTATACACTACTACACAGATCACTAGTGTCCTTACATTGTATACACTACTACACAGATCACTAGTGTCCCCTACATTGTATACACTACTACACAGATCACTAGTGTCTTGATATTGTATACACTACTTCACAGATCACTAGTGTCCCCTACATTGTATACACTACTACACAGATCACTAGTGTCCACTACATTGTATACACTACTACACAGATCACTAGTGTCCTTACATTGTATACACTACTACACAGATCACTAGTGTCCTTACATTGTATACACTACTACACAGATCACTAGTGTCCCCTACATTGTATACACTACTACACAGATCACTAGTGTCCTTACATTGTATACTACATTGTATACACTACTACACAGATCACTAGTGTCCCCTACATTGTATACACTACTACACAGATCACTAGTGTCCTTACATTATATATTGTATACACTACTACACAGATCACTAGTGTCCTTACATTGTATACACTACTACACAGATCACTAGTCACTAGTGTCCTTACATTGTATACACTACTACACAGATCACTAGTGTCCCCTACATTGTATACACTACTACACAGATCACTAGTGTCCCCTACATTGTATACACTACTACACAGATCACTAGTGTCCCTAGTACATTGTATACACTACTACACAGATCACTAGTGTCCTTACATTGTATACACTACTACACAGATCACTAGTGTCCTTACATTGTATACACTACTACACAGATCACTAGTGTCCTTACATTGTATACACTACTACACAGATCACTAGTGTCCTACTACACAGTGTCACTACTACACAGACATTGTATACACTACTACACAGATCACTAGTGTCCTTACATTGTATACACTACTACACAGATCACTAGTGTCCTTACATTGTATACACTACTACACAGATCACTAGTGTCCCCTACATTGTATACACTACTACACAGATACTAGTGTCACAGATCACTAGTGTCCCCTACATTGTATACACTACTGCACAGATCACTAGTGTCCCCTACATTGTCTACACTTCTACACAGATCACTAGTGTCCTTACATTGTATACACTACTACACAGATCCATTGTATACACTACTACACAGATCACTAGTGTCCCCTACATTGTATACACTACTACACAGATCACTAGTGTCCTTACATTGTATACACTACTACACAGATCACTAGTGTCCTACATACACTACTACACAGATCACTAGTATACACTACTACACAGATCACTAGTGTCCTTACATTGTATACACTACTACACAGATCACTAGTGTCCCCTACATTGTATACACTACTACACAGATCACTAGTATCCCCTACATTGTATACACTACTACACAGATCACTAGTGTCCTTACATTGTATACACTACTACACAGATCACTAGTGTCCCCTACATTGTATACACTACTACACAGATCACTAGTGTCCCCTACATTCTATACACTACTACACAGATCACTAGTGTCACTATACACTACTACAGATCACTAGTGTCCCCTACATTGTATATTGTACTACCCCTACATTATATACACTACACACAGATCACTAGTGTCCTTACATTGTATACACTACTACAAAGATCATGTATTGTATACACTACTACACAGATCACTAGTGTCCCCTACATTGTATACACTACTACACAGATCACTAGTGTCCTTACATTGTATACACTACTACACAGATAGTGTCCCCTACATTGTATACACTAGTGTCCTACATTGTATACACTACTACACAGATCACTAGTGTCCCCTACATTGTATACACTACTACACAGATCACTAGTGTCCCCTACATTGTATACACTACTACACAGATCACTAGTGTCCTTACATTGTATACACTACTACACAGATCACTACATTGTATACACTACACAGATACATTCCCCTACATTGTATACACTACTACACAGATCACTAGTGTCCTTACATTGTATACACTACTACACAGATCACTAGTGTCCCCTACATTGTATACACTACTACACAGATCACTAGTGTCCTTACATTGTATACACTACTACACAGATCACTAGTGTCCTTACATTGTATACACTTGTATACACTACTACACAGATCACTAGTGTCCCCTACATTGTATACACTACTACACAGATCACTAGTGTCCCCTACATTGTATACACTACTACACAGATCACTAGTGTCCCCTACATTGTATACACTACTACACAGATCACTAGTGTCCTTACATTGTATACACTACTACACAGATCACTAGTGTCCCCTACATTGTATACACTACTACACAGATCACTAGTGTCCCCTACATTGTATACACTACTACACAGATCACTAGTGTCCTTACATTGTATACACTACTACACAGTATACACTAGTGTCCCCTACATTGTATACACTACTACACAGATCACTAGTGTCCCCTACATTGTATACACTACTACACAGATCACTAGTGTCCTTACATTGTATACACTACTACACAGATCACTAGTGTCCCCTACATTGTATACACTACTACACAGTCATATTGTATACACTACACTACTACACAGATCACTAGTGTCCTTACATTGTATACACTACTACACAGATCACTAGTGTCCTTACATTGTATACACTACTACACAGATCACTAGTGTCCTTACATTGTATACACTACTACACAGATCACTAGTGTCCCCTACATTGTATACACTACTACACAGATCACTAGTGTCCTTACATTGTATACACTACTACACAGATCACTAGTGTCCTTACATTGTATACACTACTACACAGATCACTAGTGTCTTATTGTATACCCAACATTGTATACACTACTACACAGATCACTAGTGTCCTTATATTGTATACACTACTACACAGATCACTAGTGTCCCCTACATTGTATACACTACTACACAGATCACTAGTGTCCTTACATTGTATACACTACTACACAGATCACTAGTGTCCCCTACATTGTATACACTACTACACAGATCACTAGTGTCCCCAACATTGTATACACTACTACACAGATCACTAGTGTCCTTATATTGTATACACTACTACACAGATCACTAGTGTCCCCTACATTGTATACACTACTACACAGATCACTAGTGTCCTTACATTGTATACACTACTACACAGATCACTAGTGTCCTTACATTGTATACACTTCTACACAGATCACTAGTGTCCTTACATTGTATACACTACTACACAGATCACTAGTGTCCTTACATTGTATACACTACTACACAGATCACTAGCGTCCTTACATTGTATACACTACTGCATAGATCACTAGTGTCCCCTACATTGTATACACTACTACACAGATCACTAGTATCCCCTACATTGTATACACTACTACACAGATCACTAGTGTCCCCTACATTGTATACACTACTACACAGATCACTAGTGTCCCTTACATTGTATACACTACTACACAGATCAATAGTGTCCTTACATTGTATACACTACTACACAGATCACTAGTGTCCCCTACATTGTATACACTACTACACAGATCAATAGTGTCCTGATATTATATACACTACTACACAGATCACTAGTGTCCTTACATTGTATACACTACTACACAGATCACTAGTGTCCTTACATTGTATACACTACTATACAGATCACTAGTGTCCTTACATTGTATACACTACTACACAGATCACTAGTGTCCTTACATTGTATACACTACTACACAGATCACTAGTGTCCTTACATTGTATACACTACCACACAGATCACTAGTGTCATGACATTGTATACACTACTACACAGATCACTAGTGTCCCCTACATTGTATACACTACTACACAGATCACTAGTGTCTTGATATTGTATACACTACTTCACAGATCACTAGTGTCCCCTACATTGTATACACTACTACACAGATCACTAGTGTCTTGATATTGTATACACTACTACACAGATCACTAGTGTCCCCTACATTGTATACACTACTACACAGATCACTAGTGTCTTGATATTGTATACACTACTACACAGATCACTAGTGTCATTACATTGTATACACTACTACACAGATCACTAGTGTCCCCTACATTATATACACTACTACACAGATCACTAGTGTCCCCTACATTGTATACACTACTACACAGATCACTAGTGTCCTTACATTGTATACACTACTGCACAGATCACCAGTGTCCTTACATTGTATACACTACAACACCGATCACTAGTGTCCCCTATATTGTATGCACTACTAAACAGATCACTAGTGTCCCCTACATTGTATACACTACTACACAGATCACTAGTGTCCTTACATTATATACACTACTACACAGATCACTAGTGTCCTTACATTGTATACACTACTACACAGATCACTAGTATCCCCTACATTGTATACACTACTACACAGATCACTAGTGTCCCCTACATTGTATACACTACTACACAGATCACTAGTGTCCCCTACATTGTATACACTACTACACAGATCACTAGTGTCTTGATATTGTATACATTACTACACAGATCACTAGTGTTCTTACATTGTATACACTACTACACAGATCACTAGTGTCCCCTACATTGTATACACTACTAAACAGATCACTAGTGTCCCCTACATTGTATACACTACTACACAGATCACTAGTGTCTTGATATTGTATACATTACTACACAGATCACTAGTGTTCTTACATTGTATACACTACTACACAGATCACTAGTGTTCTTACATTGTATACACTACTACACAGATCACTAGTGTCCCCTACATTGTATACACTACTAAACAGATCACTAGTGTCCCCTACATTGTATACACTACTACACAGATCACTAGTGTCTTGATATTGTATACATTACTACACAGATCACTAGTGTTCTTACATTGTATACACTACTACACAGATCACTAGTGTCCCCTACATTGTATACACTACTAAACAGATCACTAGTGTCCCCTACATTGTATACACTACTGCACAGATCACTAGTGTCCCCTACATTATATACACTATTACACAGATCACTAGTGTCCTTACATTGTATACACTACTACAAAGATCATTAGTGTCCCCTACATTGTATACACTACTACACAGATCACTAGTGTCCCCTACATTGTATACACTACTACACAGATCACTAGTGTCCTTACATTGTATACACTACTACACAGATCACTAGTGTCCTTACATTGTATACACTACTGCACAGATCACTAGTGTCCCCTACATTATATACACTACTACACAGATCACTAGTGTCCTTACATTGTATACACTACTACAAAGATCATTAGTGTCCCCTACATTGTATACACTACTACACAGATCACTAGTGTCCCCTACATTGTATACACTACTACACAGATCACTAGTGTCCCCTACATTGTATACACTACTAAACAGATCACTAGTGTCCCCTACATTGTATACACTACTGCACAGATCACTAGTGTCCCCTACATTATATACACTACTACACAGATCACTAGTGTCCTTACATTGTATACACTACTACAAAGATCATTAGTGTCCCCTACATTGTATACACTACTACACAGATCACTAGTGTCCCCTACATTGTATACACTACTACACAGATCACTAGTGTCCTTACATTGTATACACTACTACACAGATCACTAGTGTCCTTACATTGTATACACTAGTACACAGATCACTAGTGTCCTTACATTGTATACACTACTACAAAGATCATTAGTGTCCCCTACATTGTATACACTACTACACAGATCACTAGTGTCCCCTACATTGTATACACTACTACACAGATCACTAGTGTCCTTACATTGTATACACTACTACACAGATCACTAGTGTCCTTACATTGTATACACTACTACACAGATCACTAGTGTCCCCTACATTATATACACTACTACACAGATCACTAGTGTCCTTACATTGTATACACTACTACACAGATCACTAGTGTTCTTACATTGTATACACTACTACACAGATCACTAGTGTCATTACATTGTATACACTACTACACAGATCACTAGTGTCCCCTACATTGTATACACTACTACACAGATCACTAGTGTCCCCTACATTGTATACACTACTACACAGATCACTAGTGTCCTTACATTGTATACACTACTACACAGATCACTAGTGTCCCCTACATTGTATACACTACTACACAGATCACTAGTGTCCCCTACATTGTATACACTACTACACAGATCACTAGTGTCCTTACATTGTATACACTACTACACAGATCACTAGTGTCCCCTACATTGTATACACTACTAAACAGATCACTAGTGTCCTTACATTGTATACACTACTACACAGATCACTAGTGTCCCCTACATTGTATACACTACTACACAGATCACTAGTGTCCCCTACATTGTATACACTACTACACAGATCACTAGTGTCCCCTACATTGTATACACTACTACACAGATCACTAGTGTCCCCTACATTGTATACACTACTACACAGATCACTAGTGTTCTTACATTGTATACACTACTACACAGATCACTAGTGTCATTACATTGTATACACTACTGCACAGATCACTAGTGTCCCCTACATTATATACACTACTACACAGATCACTAGTGTCCCCTACATTGTATACACTACTACACAGATCACTAGTGTCCTTACATTGTATACACTACTACAAAGATCATTAGTGTCCCCTACATTGTATACACTACTACACAGATCACTAGTGTCCCCTACATTGTATACACTACTACACAGATCACTAGTGTCCCCTACATTGTATACACTACTACACAGATCACTAGTGTCCTTACATTGTATACACTACTACACAGATCACTAGTGTCCTTACATTGTATACACTACTACACAGATCACTAGTGTCCTTACATTGTATACACTACTACACAGATCACTAGTGTCCCCTACATTGTATACACTACTACACAGATCACTAGTGTCCCCTACATTGTATACACTACTACACAGATCACTAGTGTCTTGATATTGTATACACTACTACACAGATCACTAGTGTCCTTTCATTGTATACACTACTACACAGATCACTAGTGTCCCCTACATTGTATACACTACTACACAGATCACTAGTGTCCTTACATTGTATACACTACTACACAGATCACTAGTGTCCCCTACATTGTATACACTACTACACAGATCACTAGTGTCCCCTACATTGTATACACTACTACACAGATCACTAGTGTTCTTACATTGTATACACTACTACACAGATCACTAGTGTCCCCTACATTGTATACACTACTACACAGATCACTAGTGTCTTGATATTGTATACACTACTACACAGATCACTAGTGTCCTTACATTGTATACACTACTACACATATCACTAGTGTCCCCTACATTGTATACACTACTACACAGATCACTAGTGTCCCCTACATTGTATACACTACTACACAGATCACTAGTGTCTTGATATTGTATACACTACTACACAGATCACTAGTGTCCTTACATTGTATACACTACTACACAGATCACTAGTGTCCCCTACATTGTATACACTACTACACAGATCACTAGTGTCCTTACATTGTATACACTACTACACAGATCACTAGTGTCCCCTACATTGTATACACTACTACACAGATCACTAGTGTCCCCTACATTGTATACACTACTACACAGATCACTAGTGTTCTTACATTGTATACACTACTACACAGATCACTAGTGTCCCCTACATTGTATACACTACTACACAGATCACTAGTGTCTTGATATTGTATACACTACTACACAGATCACTAGTGTCCTTACATTGTATACACTACTACACATATCACTAGTGTCCCCTACATTGTATACACTACTACACAGATCACTAGTGTCTTGATATTGTATACACTACTACACAGATCACTAGTGTCCTTACATTGTATACACTACTACACAGATCACTAGTGTCCCCTACATTGTATACACTACTACACAGATCACTAGTGTCCTTACATTGTATACACTACTACACAGATCACCAGTGTCCTTACATTGTATATACTACTACACAGATCACTAATCACAGGAACTTCATACTTTGTATATGGATTCACCTTGGTCAGGTGGTTTGTCCTAGTTGGGAACTGTAATTCAATCAATTTTTTTTATATTGATAGCTTAAACCTTATTTACATGTATTTTACAATAATTGTGAAACAAGCTCAAAGCTTATATTTATCACTGATGCTGGCTCAAATGGAAGCATGTGGAGGGTTTTCCTGTCTGGAATATCCTGTGAAAACCCATGTAGTCAGGCAGGGGATCCCATACCTAATCACATCTGGTCTGGGAATCTAACCCCAGACAGTAAGGAGAAAGGTTAGTGTGTTACCACTGTACCACCCAACCACTTATAACTATGTCATAAACAACTAGATGATTGCAAGCATATGCAATGTAGATTGTGTTCAGATGAATTTACTGATATAAGTACACAAACAATCCATTGGGATTTTCCAGGTTCAGGGGTCAGACTTCTATAGCCATCCAAGAGTGTCACCTGATGGAAAAACTCTGGCCTGGATACAATGGGATCATCCAAACATGGTTTGTATTCTAGACAGATTTAAGCTCTTTACTATGTTATACTGGTGTTATTCCTATGTAACAAATCTACATTAATTATGGAAATTAATGTCACACAGCTATTCAGTACACCACGGTTTATGAACATCACTAATTCAGAAAAAGATGTCAAAGATGAGACACATAAAGGTCTGGCATAACTCACTCTCCCTTACAAGTGTTAAGGTGGAAAATAGCAATCTGTACCTAACCACAGTGGTTGCCATTTTGTTTTGTCCTGACCATCAATTTGTTTACTCCTTGACATCTTGGGATCAGATTGTAGCATTTATCTCTCTTGCCCCAACAAGGTGGTATTGGTTTGGTATAGATTTACAAGGTGTTGATGCACCAGGCCAGTCAATGTCATGTTCCTGTATTCTAATCAGTGATAGTTCCTGTATTCTAAGCAGTGATATGTTCCTGTATTCTAATCAGTGATATGTTCCTGTATTCTAATAAGTGATATGTTCCTGTATTCTAATAAGTGATATGTTCCTGTATTCTAATAAGTGATATGCTCCTGTATTCTAATCAGTGATATGTTCTTGTATTCTAATCAGTGATATGTTCCTGTATTCTAATAAGTGATATGTTCCTGTATTCTAATAAGTGATATGTTCTTGTATTCTAATAAGTGATATGCTCCTGTATTCTAATCAGTGATATGTTCTTGTATTCTAATCAGTGATATGCTCCTGTATTCTAATCAGTGATATGTTCTTGTATTCTAATCAGTGATATGTTCTTGTATTCTAATAAGTGATATGTTCCTGTATTCTAATCAGTGATATGTTCCTGTATTCTAATCAGTGATATGTTCCTGTATTCTAATCAGTGTTATGTTCCTGTATTTTAATCAGTGATCTGATGTAACATGGTATTGTGAAGCATGGGGACATGAACCAGGATCAAAATAGCATAATTGAGAAATGAATCCCCCCCCCCCCCCCCATTGGTAAAGTGAATCCACTTTATATTTTGTCTTCAATTGCTGTTCACCATAATGGTGAAATGAACTGTGGTTCACTTTACCATGGGCTTCACTTTACCATACTACACCAGTATTGACAACAGTTGCTGTATATATGGATATTGTTGATATGTTCAAGCCATGGGACACCACTGAATTGTGGATTGCTGATTTGAATGAGGCTGGTGATGGGATCAGTGGTGCAAGACAGGTTAGTATCGGGATCAGTGGAGCAAGACAGGTTAGTATTGTGATCAGTGGTGTGAGACAGGTTAGTATCGGAACCAGCGGTATGAAACAGATTATCATAGGCATCAGTGGTATGAGACAGGTTAGTGTTGGCATCAGTGGTGTGAGACAGGTTAGTGTTGGCATCAGTGGTGTGAGACAGGGTAGTATCGGAACCAGCGGTATGAAACAGCTTATCATAGGCATCAGTGGTGTGAGACAGGTTAGTATCGGAACCAGCGGTATGAAACAGATTATCATAGGCATCAGTGGTGTGAGACAGGTTAGTGTTGGTATCAGTGGTGTGAGACAGGTTAGTGTTGGTATCAGTGGTGTGAGACAGGTTAGTGTTGGTATCAGTGGTGTAAGACAGGTTAGTGTTGGTATCAGTGGTGTGAGACAAGTTAGCTTTGGCATCAGTGGTGTGAGACAGGTTAGTGTTGGCATCAGTGGTGTGAGACAGGTTAGTGTTGGCATCAGTGGTGTGAGACAGGTTAGTGTTGGCATCAGTGGTGTGAGACAGGTTAGTGTTGGCATCAGTGGTGCATTACTGAATACTACACAATGAAGAAATCATGTTTGATGTTTGAAATTTGTGTGATGATTATCATCCTTCAATTCATCATTTTGTTTCATTGAATGTTTTGACAGAAAATATGACCAAGATTGCCATTGGAAGTGTAACAAGAAATTGGTTGTGTGATATTCTTTAATGCCACACTTGAATAGGAGCCTAAATTAGGACACTTACGAATCTGACCCCTACAGTTGAGAAATCTTTGCCACACCTTGAAGTTACATTCTGTCATTTGACACAATTAAATGGAACCATAGTTGTTATCCATGAGAAAAATTGTGGATTACAAAAATTTCACAGTGCCTGATATTTGAATTCTATGTGTTAACTTGTTAAATATAGCTTACTATCATTGAATAGTGGGCTAATTCAGTTGCCCTTACTCTGTCTTCCATTATCTGTTGTCAGACTGTCATCTGTCAATCTTTAAACAATTCTAGTTATTGTTATTTCTGGGGAAGCATTGAATAGATCATTCTCTTATTTGATGTGGTTTGCCTTGATCCCTAATTGTGCATAGGCTGTTTTAGGACTAATGAAAAAAAAGATGGCTTATAGGCAGTCATCCTGGTTTTTGACAATCATACCTTGTAACTGTTATTTCTGAATGCCTATAGTTATACTTATTCCATTGTGGGACTAACTGTTGAAATAAGATGGCCAACAGGTGACTAACTTTTATTTAAGTTTGTTAACATTTTGTCTTACCCCTCGGTCCCTAGTAATGCTCTTTTGATTTTTGGATTGATCAGAAGAATGGGCAGGCAGACATCTTGGATTTTGACAAGAAAAGTTTGTTATGGCTGTTTTATGAAGTAATGGATGGAGTTTTCTAAAATTTCATATATAGGTTCCCCTTGATCTTTAGTTGTGCATTTTTGATTTTGGGACTGATTCAAACAAAATGGCCAACAGGTGGCCATCTTGAATTTAGCAGTTTAAGATCCAACTGTTTAAGAACAAACAAAGATGAAACGATAGTGGGCGCCAAGATGTCGTTGGGATCTCTTGTTTTCAGTGTTTCACATACAAAGTATTGGCATAAATAGTGTGTCATTAAAAAAAAGAATTTTAGCTAATTTTGCTTGTTTAGACCAATGACAATGATTTATATTAAGATTTGTGACCCTGGTAAATACTAGTCACAATATACTGCTAAGGTAGAGAGAACTTCTCTCTTTAGCTCCACTGGTTGAATATCCAACTAGTAAGCCAGAGGACCCAGGTCCATCTCCTAGTGGAGGCATACTAACTTTATTTTCAAAAGCATGCTGTAACCCCTGGAAACCTGAGAATTATTATGTAACCTTGGTAGATAATATACTTTCAGCTAGAGAGAATTCTCTTTATCTCCATTGAATGAGCATCTAACAAGTAAACGAGAAGTCCTGGGTTTCAATCCTAGCAGAGACATTGAAATGAATAATGACCTCTGTTACATTTTGTTCAGCTTCTGGGAGTGACGATTGCAGTGTGATTGAGCCTGGTTGGACAAGAGACAGTGATTTATATTAATGTTGTCAGGTTGCCGGGGGTGATAATTGCAGCGTGATTGAGCCTGGTTGGACCACAGACAACAATTTACTGTACATAAGCGACAAGTCTGAATGGTGGAACTTATATAAGATGACCTCTGAAGGGGAGCATATTAACCTATTACCACAGGAGAAGGAGACAGGAGGTCCACACTGGGGTTTCAACTGTACATCATACAGTGTGAATCCATCAGGGAATGGTCAGGTTGCCATCAAGATGGGAGGGGTGAGTAGGCCTAATATGACGTAGATACCATATAGCGACTAATTTTCAGAGTCAAAATTTTCTCGATGTTGTTTTACATTGAACTGAATTACATTTTAATGATGTTAAATGTCTGTATTTATTTTACATATGTCTCATTTCACAGATATAGCCAAAATTAAACAGTATATGCATCATTGAGCGTCTTAATTTTGATATTTGTTGACAAGGAATTTATCAATATTTCATATATAATCAGCATACACCATTATGGATTTTCGGGAGTGTCAAAGCAATCAAAATATATGTTACATTAAGTTCTAAAGAAGATAAGATGGTTGGATTCCTGATGACTGATTCCAGACCTCAAAAAGGAATAGGAAGTATCATTAATGTTATAAGATCAAGTGTCAGACCAAAGAGAATGAATCTTCTAAAAATGAATGGACTGACCCATAGAGCCAACGGTGATGGCACTCTGACATTAAGACTTTACAAGAAGAAATTAAAAGGCAATCCAACTAATGATAGGTGACTGCCAGTCATGAACATTTCCAGTGTACTGGTTTGAAATCAGAAATCCTCCTTTATTTACAAGTTTCAGATTCGCCAATTTGTGTATCATTATTGTTTAAATAAGCTACCTTTACCCACATTCAAGATTTGATTACTGAGTTTTGAAACAGCATCGTGAAACAAAATGAAATGAGAGAGCATTGATTGTTTTGTAATGTATAAAAACTTTGTAATGACTGAAATAAATACTGCTTTCAACTTAGGAGCTTGGAATATTGGATCTGAAGACAAAAGTGTACGATGTGATTGATAAAAGGTTTGCTTCTTACCGCTTCATCAACTTCACAACAAATGGCGATATTTTCTGTTATGGAGCCAGTTCAACACATTTTCCCTGTATTGTCCATATACAGTCCAATGATAACAAGGTAGGTACAGTCCAATGACAACAAGATAGGTACAGTCCAATGACAACAAGGTAGGTACAGTCCAATGACAACAAGGTGGGTACAGTCCAATGACAACAATGTAGGTACAGTACAGTGACAACAATGTAGGTACAATCCAAGGACAACAAGGTAGGTACAGTCTAGTGACAACAAGGTAGGTACAGCCCAGAAATAACAAGGTGGGTACAGTCCAATGACAACAAGGTAGGTACAGTCCAGTGACAACAAGGTAGGTACAATCCAATGACAACAAGGTGGGTACAGCCCAGTGACAACAATGTAGGTACAGCCCAGTGACAACAATGTAGGTACAGTCCAATGACAACAATGTAGGTACAGTCCAGTGACAACAATGTAGGTACAATCCAATGACAACAAGGTAGGTACAGTCTAGTGACAACAAGGTAGGTACAGCCGAGTGACAACAAGGTAGATATAGCTCAATGACAACAAGGTGGGTACAGTCCAATGATAACAAGGTAGGTATAGCTCAATGACAACAAGGTAGGTACAGTCCAATGATAACAAGGTGGGTACAGTCCAATGACAACAAGGTAGGTACAGTCCAATGACAACAAGATAGGTACAGTCCAATGACAACAAGGTGGGTACAGTCCAATGACAACAAGGTGGGTACAGTCTGATGACAACAAGGTGGGAACAGCCCTGTAATAACAAGGTAGGTACAGTCCAATGACAACAAGGTGGGTACAGTCCAATGACAACAAGGTAGGTACAGTCCAATGATAGCAAGGTGGGTACAGTCCAGTGACAACAAGGTGGGTACAGTCCAATGACAACAGGGTGGGTACAGTCCAATGACAACAAGGTAGGTACAGTCCAATGACAACAAGGTAGGTACAGCCCAGTGACAACAAGATAGGTACAGTCCAATGACAACAAGGTGGGTACAGCCCAGTAACAACAAGGTAGGTACAGTCCAATGACAACAAGGTAGGTACAGTCCAGTGACAACAAGGTAGGTACAGTCCAGTGACAACAAGGTGGGTACAGTCCAATGACAACAAGGTGGGTACAGTCCAATGACAACAAGGTGGGTACAGTCCAATGACAACAATGTGGGTACAGTCAAGTGACAACAAGGTAGGTACAGTCCAATGAAAACAAGGAGGGAACAGCCATGTAAAAACAAGGTGGGTACAGTCCAATGACAACAAGGTGGGTACAGTCCAATGACAACAAGGTGGGTACAGACTAATGATAACAAGGTGGGTACAGTTCAGTGACAACAAGGTGGGTACAGTCCAATGACAACAGGGTGGGTACAGTCCAATGACAACAATGTAGGTACAGCCCAGTAACAACAAGGTAGGTACAGTCCAATGACAACAAGGTAGGTACAGTCCAATGACAACAAGGTAGGTACAGTCCAGTGACAACAAGGTAGGTACAGTCCAGTGACAACAAGGTGGGTACAGTCCAATGACAACAAGGTCGGTACAGTCCAATGACAACAAGGTGGGTACAGTCCAATGACAACAAGGTAGGCATAGTTCAATGACAACAATGTAGGTACAGTCCAGTGACAACAAGGTGTGTACATTCCAATGACAACAAGGTGGGTACAGCCCACTGACAACAAGGTGGATACAGCCCAGTGACAACAAGGTAGGTACAGCCAAGTGACAACAAGATGGTTACAGCCCAGTAACAACAAAGTGGGTACAGCCAAGTGACAACAAGGTAGGTACTGTCCAGTGACAACAAGGTGGGTACAATCCAATGACAACAAGGTAGGTACAGTCCAATGACAACAAGGTAGGTACAGTCCAGTGACAACAAGGTGGGTACAGTCCAATGACAACAAGGTAGGTACAGTCCAATGACAACAAGGTGGGTACAGTCCAATGACAACAAGGTAGGTACAGTCCAATGACAACAAGGTGGGTACAGTCCAATGACAACAATGTGGGTACAGTCCAATGACAACAAGGTGGGTACAGACTAATGATAAGAAGGTGGGTACAGTCCAGTGACAACAAGGTGGGTACAGTCCAATAACAACAGAATGGGTACAGTCCAATGACAACAAGGTAGGTATAGTTCAATGACAACAATGTAGGTACAGTCCAGTGACAACAAGGTGTGTACATTCCAATGACAACAAGGTGAGTACAGCCCAGTGACAACAAGGTGGCTACAGCCCAGTGACAACAAGGTAGGTACAGCCTAGTGACAACAAGATGGGTACAGCCCAGTAACAATAAAGTGGGTACAGCCAAGTGACAACAAGGTAGGTATAGTCCAGTGACAACAAGGTGGGTACAATCCAATGACAACAAGGTAGGTACAGTCCAGTGACAACAAGGTGGGTACAGCCAAATGACAACAAGGTGGGTACAGTCCAATGACAACAAGGTGGGTACAGTCCACTGACAACAAGGTAGGTATAGTCCAGTGACAACAAGATAGGTACAGTCTAATGACAAAAAGGTGGGTACAGTCCAATGACAAGGTAGGTATAGTTCAATGACAACAAGGTAGGTACAGTCCAATGACAACAAGGTGTGTACAGTCCAATGACAACAAGGTAGGTACAGTCCAATGACAACAAGATAGGTACAGTCCAATGACAACAAGGTGGGTACAGTCCAATGACAACAAGGTGGGTACAGTCTGATGACAACAAGGTGGGAACAGCCCTGTAATAACAAGGTAGGTACAGTCCAATGACAACAAGGTGGGTACAGTCCAATGACAACAAGGTGGGTACAGTCCAATGACAACAATGTGGGTACCGTTCAATGACAACAAGGTGGGTACAGTCCAATGACAATAACGTAGGTACAGTCCACAGACAACAAGATAGGTACAGTCCAATGACAACAAGGTAGGTACAGTCCAATGACAACAAGGTGGGAACAGCCATGTAATAACAAGGTAGGTACAGTCCAATGACAACAAGGTGGGTACAGTCCAATGACAACAAGGTAGGTACAGTCCAATGATAGCAAGGTGGGTACAGTCCAGTGACAACAAGGTGGGTACAGTCCAATGACAACAGGGTGGGTACAGTCCAATGACAACAAGGTAGGTACAGTCCAATGACAACAAGGTAGGTACAGCCCAGTGACAACAAGGTAGGTACAGTCCAATGACAACAAGGTAGGTACAGCCCAGTAACAACAAGGTAGGTACAGTCCAATGACAACAAGGTAGGTACAGTCCAGTGACAACAAGGTAGGTACAGTCCAGTGACAACAAGGTGGGTACAGTCCAATGACAACAAGGTGGGTACAGTCCAATGACAACAAGGTGGGTACAGTCCAATGACAACAATGTGGGTACAGTCCAGTGACAACAAGGTAGGTACAGTCCAATGAAAACAAGGAGGGAACAGCCATGTAAAAACAAGGTGGGTACAGTCCAATGACAACAAGGTGGGTACAGTCCAATGACAACAAGGTGGGTACAGACTAATGATAACAAGGTGGGTACAGTTCAGTGACAACAAGGTGGGTACAGTCCAATGACAACAGGGTGGGTACAGTCCAATGACAACAAGGTAGGTACAGTCCAATGACAACAAGGTAGGTACAGCCCAGTGACAACAAGGTCGGTACAGTCCAATGGCAACAATGTAGGTACAGCCCAGTAACAACAAGGTAGGTACAGTCCAATGACAACAAGGTAGGTACAGTCCAATGACAACAAGGTAGGTACAGTCCAGTGACAACAAGGTAGGTACAGTCCAGTGACAACAAGGTGGGTACAGTCCAATGACAACAAGGTCGGTACAGTCCAATGACAACAAGGTGGGTACAGTCCAATGACAACAAGGTAGGCATAGTTCAATGACAACAATGTAGGTACAGTCCAGTGACAACAAGGTGTGTACATTCCAATGACAACAAGGTGGGAACAGCCATGTAATAACAAGGTAGGTACAGTCCAATGACAACAAGGTGGGTACAGTCCAATGACAACAAGGTGGGTACAGACTAATGATAAGAAGGTGGGTACAGTCCAGTGACAACAAGGTGGGTACAGTCCAATAACAACAGAGTGGGTACAGTCCAATGACAACAAGGTAGGTATAGTTCAATGACAACAATGTAGGTACAGTCCAGTGACAACAAGGTGTGTACATTCCAATGACAACAAGGTGAGTACAGTCCAGTGACAACAAGGTGGGTACAGTATAATGACAACAAGGTAGGTACAGCCCAGAAATAACAAGGTGGGTACAGTCCAATGACAACAAGGTAGGTACAGTCCAATGACAACAAGATAGGTACAGCCCAGTGACAACAAGGTCGGTACAGTCCAATGGCAACAATGTAGGTACAGCCCAGTAACAACAAGGTAGGTACAGTCCAATGACAACAAGGTAGGTACAGTCCAATGACAACAAGGTAGGTACAGTCCAGTGACAACAAGGTAGGTACAGTCCAGTGACAACAAGGTGGGTACAGTCCAATGACAACAAGGTCGGTACAGTCCAATGACAACAAGGTGGGTACAGTCCAATGACAACAAGGTAGGCATAGTTCAATGACAACAATGTAGGTACAGTCCAGTGACAACAAGGTGTGTACATTCCAATGACAACAAGGTGGGAACAGCCATGTAATAACAAGGTAGGTACAGTCCAATGACAACAAGGTGGGTACAGTCCAATGACAACAAGGTGGGTACAGACTAATGATAAGAAGGTGGGTACAGTCCAGTGACAACAAGGTGGGTACAGTCCAATAACAACAGAGTGGGTACAGTCCAATGACAACAAGGTAGGTATAGTTCAATGACAACAATGTAGGTACAGTCCAGTGACAACAAGGTGTGTACATTCCAATGACAACAAGGTGAGTACAGCCGAGTGACAACAAGGTGGCTACAGCCCAGTGACAACAAGGTAGGTACAGCCTAGTGACAACAAGATGGGTACAGCCCAGTAACAATAAAGTGGGTACAGCCAAGAGACAACAAGGTAGGTACAGTCCAGTGACAACAAGGTGGGTACAATCCAATGACAACAAGGTAGGTACAGTCCAGTGACAACAAGGTGGGTACAGCCAAATGACAACAAGGTGGGTACAGTCCAATGACAACAAGGTAGGTACAGTCCACTGACAACAAGGTAGGTATAGTCCAGTGACAACAAGATAGGTACAGTCTAATGACAAAAAGGTGGGTACAGTCCAATGACAAGGTAGGTATAGTTCAATGACAACAAGGTAGGTACAGTCCAATGACAACAAGGTGTGTACATTCCAATGACAACAAGGTGGCTACAGCCCAGTGACAACAAGGTAGGTACAGTCCACTGACAACAAGGTAGGTACAGTCCAATGACAACAAGGTAGGTACAGTCCAATGACAACAAGGTGGGTACAGTCCAATGACAACAAGGTGGGTACAGTCCAATGACAACAAGGTGGGAACAGCCATGTAATAACAAGGTAGGTACAGTCCAATGACAACAAGGTGGGTACAGTCCAATGATAACAAGGTGGGTACAGACTAATGATAAGAAGGTGGGTACAGTCCAGTGACAACAAGGTGGGTACAGTCCAATAACAACAGAGTGGGTACAGTCCAATGACAACAAGGTAGGTATAGTTCAATGACAACAATGTAGTTACACTCCAGTGACAACAAGGTGTGTACATTCCAATGACAACAAGGTGAGTACAGCCCAGTGACAACAAGGTGGCTACAGTCCAGTGACAACAAGGTGGGTACAATCCAATGACAACAAGGTAGGTACAATCCAGTGACAACAAGGTGGGTACAGCCAAATGACAACAAGGTGGGTACAGTCCAATGACAACAAGGTGGGTACAGTCCACTGACAACAAGGTAGGTATAGTCCAGTGACAACAAGATAGGTACAGTCTGATGACAACAAGGTGGGTACAGTCTAATGACAAAAAGGTGGGTACAGTCCAATGACAAGGTAGGTATAGTTCAATGACAACAAGGTAGGTACAGTCCAATGACAACAAGCTGTGTACATTCCAATGACAACAAGGTGGCTACAGCCCAGTGACAACAAGGTAGGTACAGTCCACTGACAACAAGGTAGGTATAGTCAAGTGACAAGAAGGTGGGTACAGTCCAATGACAACAAGGTAGACACATGCCAATAATAACAAGGTGGGTACAGTCTAATGACAACAAGGTAGGTACATTCCAGTAATAATAAGGTAGGTACAGTCCAATGACAACAAGGTAGGTACAGTCCAGTAATAACAACGTGGGTACAGTCCAAAACAACAAGGTGGGTACAGTCCAATGAAAACAAGATGGGTACAGTCCAATGACAACAAGGTAGGTACAATCCAGTGACAACAAGGTGGGTACAGTTCAATGACAACAAGGTAGGTACAGTCCAGTAATAACAAGGTCGGTACAGTCCAATGACAACAAGGTGGGTACAGTCCAATGAAAACAAGGTGGGTACAGTCCAATGACAACAAGGTAGGTATAACTCAATGACATCAAGGTAGGTACAGTCCAGTGACAACAAGGTAGGTAGAGCCCAGTGACAACAAGGTGGGTACAGCTCAGTAACAACAAGGTGGGTCAGCCAAGTGACAACAAAGTAGGTACAATCCAATGACAACAAGGTAGGTACAGTCCAATGAAAACAAGGTAGGTACAGTCCAGTGACAACAAGGTAGATACAGTCCACTAACAACAAGGTAGGTACAGTCCAGTGACAACAAGGTGGGTACAGTTCAATGACAACAATGTGGGTACAGTCCAGTGACAACAAGGTAGGTACAGTCCAATGACAACAAGGTGGGAACAGCCATGTAATAACAAGGTAGGTACAGTCCAATGACAACAAGGTGGGTACAGTCCAGTGACAACAAGGTGGGTACAGTCCAATGATAACAAGGTGGGTACAGTCCAGTGACAACAAGATAGGTACAGTCCAATGGCAACAAGGTGTGTACATTCCAATGACAACAAGGTGAGTACAGCCGAGTGACAACAAGGTGGCTACAGCCCAGTGACAACAATGTAGGTACAGTCCAGTGACAACAAGGTGTGTACATTCCAATGACAACAAGGTGAGTACAGCCGAGTGACAACAAGGTGGCTACAGCCCAGTGACAACAAGGTAGGTACAGCCTAGTGACAACAAGATGGGTACAGCCCAGTAACAATAAAGTGGGTACAGCCAAGAGACAACAAGGTAGGTACAGTCCAGTGACAACAGGGTGGGTACAATCCAATGACAACAAGGTAGGTACAGTCCAGTGACAACAAGGTGGGTACAGCCAAATGACAACAAGGTGGGTACAGTCCAATGACAACAAGGTGGGTACAGTCCACTGACAACAAGGTAGGTATAGTCCAGTGACAACAAGATAGGTACAGTCTAATGACAAAAAGGTGGGTACAGTCCAATGACAAGGTAGGTATAGTTCAATGACAACAAGGTAGGTACAGTCCAATGACAACAAGGTGTGTACATTCCAATGACAACAAGGTGGCTACAGCCCAGTGACAACAAGGTAGGTACAGTCCACTGACAACAAGGTAGGTACAGTCCAATGACAACAAGGTAGGTACAGTCCAATGACAACAAGGTGGGTACAGTCCAATGACAACAATGTGGGTACAGTCCAATGACAACAAGGTGGGAACAGCCATGTAATAACAAGGTAGGTACAGTCCAATGACAACAAGGTGGGTACAGTCCAATGATAACAAGGTGGGTACAGACTAATGATAAGAAGGTGGGTACAGTCCAGTGACAACAAGGTGGGTACAGTCCAATAACAACAGAGTGGGTACAGTCCAATGACAACAAGGTAGGTATAGTTCAATGACAACAATGTAGTTACACTCCAGTGACAACAAGGTGTGTACATTCCAATGACAACAAGGTGAGTACAGCCCAGTGACAACAAGGTGGCTACAGTCCAGTGACAACAAGGTGGGTACAATCCAATGACAACAAGGTAGGTACAATCCAGTGACAACAAGGTGGGTACAGCCAAATGACAACAAGGTGGGTACAGTCCAATGACAACAAGGTGGGTACAGTCCACTGACAACAAGGTAGGTATAGTCCAGTGACAACAAGATAGGTACAGTCTGATGACAACAAGGTGGGTACAGTCTAATGACAAAAAGGTGGGTACAGTCCAATGACAAGGTAGGTATAGTTCAATGACAACAAGGTAGGTACAGTCCAATGACAACAAGCTGTGTACATTCCAATGACAACAAGGTGGCTACAGCCCAGTGACAACAAGGTAGGTACAGTCCACTGACAACAAGGTAGGTATAGTCAAGTGACAAGAAGGTGGGTACAGTCCAATGACAACAAGGTAGACACATGCCAATAATAACAAGGTGGGTACAGTCTAATGACAACAAGGTAGGTACATTCCAGTAATAATAAGGTAGGTACAGTCCAATGACAACAAGGTAGGTACAGTCCAGTAATAACAACGTGGGTACAGTCCAAAACAACAAGGTGGGTACAGTCCAATGAAAACAAGATGGGTACAGTCCAATGACAACAAGGTAGGTACAATCCAGTGACAACAAGGTGGGTACAGTTCAATGACAACAAGGTAGGTACAGTCCAGTAATAA
This sequence comes from Ylistrum balloti, assembly GCF_031769215.1. NCBI lineage: Eukaryota > Metazoa > Mollusca > Bivalvia > Pectinida > Pectinidae > Ylistrum > Ylistrum balloti. The sequence goes on along the minus strand of NW_026782270.1, from coordinate 125,198 downwards.
CAAGGTCGGTACAGTCCAATGACAACAAGGTGGGTACAGTCCAATGAAAACAAGGTGGGTACAGTCCAATGACAACAAGGTAGGTATAACTCAATGACATCAAGGTAGGTACAGTCCAGTGACAACAAGGTAGGTAGAGCCCAGTGACAACAAGGTGGGTACAGCTCAGTAACAACAAGGTGGGTCAGCCAAGTGACAACAAAGTAGGTACAATCCAATGACAACAAGGTAGGTACAGTCCAATGAAAACAAGGTAGGTACAGTCCAGTGACAACAAGGTGGGTACAGTTCAATGACAACAATGTGGGTACAGTCCAGTGACAACAAGGTAGGTACAGTCCAATGACAACAAGGTGGGAACAGCCATGTAATAACAAGGTAGGTACAGTCCAATGACAACAAGGTGGGTACAGTCCAGTGACAACAAGGTGGGTACAGTCCAATGATAACAAGGTGGGTACAGTCCAGTGACAACAAGGTAGGTACAGTCCAATGGCAACAAGGTGGGTACAGTCCAATGAAAACAATGTGGGTACAGTCCAATGACAACAAGGTAGGTATAGCTCAATGACAACAAGGTAGGTACAGTCCAGTGACAACAAGGTGGGTACAACTCAGTAACAACAAGGTGGGTCAGCCAAGTGACAACAAAGTAGGTACAATCCAATGACAACACGATAGGTACAGTCCAATGACAACAAGGTAGGTACAGTCCAGTGACAACAAGGTAGGTACAGTCCAGTGACCCCAAGGTAGGTACAGTCCACTAACAACAAGGTAGGTACAGTCCAGTGACAACAAGGTAGGTACAGTTCAATGACAACAATGTGGGTACAGTCCAGTGACAACAAGGTAGGTACAGTCCAATGACAACAAGGTGGGAACAGCCATGTAATAACAAGGAAGGTACAGTCCAATGACAACAAGGTGGGTACACTCCAATGACAACAAGGTGGGTACAGTCCAATGACAACAAGGTAGGTACAGTCCAATGACAACAAGGTAGGTAAAGCCCAGTGACAACAAGGTAGGTACAGTCCAATGGCAACAAGGTAGGTACAGCCCAGTAACAACAAGGTAGGTACAGTCCAATGACAACAAGGTAGGTATAACTCAATGACAACAAGTTAGGTACAGTCCAGTGACAACAAGGTGGGTACAGTCCAATGATAACAAGGTGGGTACAGTCCAGTGACAACAAGGTGGGTACAGTCCAATGACAACAGGGTGGGTACAGTCCAATGACAACAAGGTAGGTACAGTCCAGTAATAACAAGGTCGGTACAATCCAATGACAACAATGTGGGTACAGTCCAATGAAAACAAGGTGGGTACAGTCCAATGACAACAAGGTAGGTATAGCTCAATGACAACAAGGTAGGTACAGTCCAGTGACAACAAGGTAGGTAGAGCCCAGTGACAACAAGGTGGGTACAGCCCAGTAACAAGGTGGGTCAGCCAAGTGACAACAAGGTAGGTACAATCCAATGACAACAAGGTAGGTACAGTCCAATGACAACAAGGTAGGTACAGTCCAGTGACAACAAGGTAGGTACAGTCCAGTGACAACAAGGTAGGTACAGTCCAGTAATAACAAGGTCGGTACAGTCCAGTGACAACAAGGTGGGTACAGTATAATGACAACAAGGTAGGTACAGCCCAGAAATAACAAGGTGGGTACAGTCCAATGACAACAAGGTAGGTACAGTCCAATGACAACAAGGTAGGTACAGTCCAGTGACAACAAGGTAGGTACAGTCCAATGACAACAAGGTAGGTACAGTCCAATGACAACAAGGTGGGTACAGTCCAATGACAACAAGGTGGGTACAGTCCAATGACAACAAGGTAGGTACAGTACAGTGACAAAAAGGAAGGTACAGTCCAGTGACAACAAGGTAGATATAGCTCAATTACAACAAAGTAGGTACAGTCCAGTGATAACAAGGTGGGTACAGCCCAGTGACAACAAGGTGGGTACAGTCCAATGACAACAAGGTGGGTACAGTCCACTAACAAGGTAGGTATAGACCAGTGACAACAAGGTAGGTACAGTCTGATGACAACAAGGTGGGTACAGTTCAATGACAACAAGGTGGGTACAGTCCAATGACAACAAGGTAGGTACAGTCCAGTGACAACAAGGTGGGTCAGCCCAGTGACAACAAGGTAGGTACAGTCCAATGACAACAAGGTAGGTACATGCCAATAATAACAAGGTGGGTACAGTCTAATGACAACAAGGTAGGTACAGTCCAGTGACAACAAGGTAGGTACAGTCCAGTAATAACAAGGTGGGTACAGTCCAATACAACAAGGTGGGTACAGTCCAATGAAAACAAGATGGGTACAGTCCAATGACAACAAGGTAGGTACAGTCCAGTGACAACAAGGTGGGTACAGTTCAATGACAACAAGGTAGGTACTGTCCAGTAATAACAAGGTCGGTACAGTCCAATGACAACAAGGTGGGTACAGTCCAATGAAAACAAGGTGGGTACAGTCCAATGACAACAAGGTAGGTATAGCTCAATGACAACAAGGTAGGTACAGTCCAGTGACAACAAGGTAGGTAGAGCCCAGTAACAACAAGGTGGGTCAGCCAAGTGACAACAAGGTGGGTACAGTCCAGTGACAACAATGTAGGTACAGTCCAATGACAACAAGATGGGTACAGTCCAATGAAAACAAGGTGGGTACAGTCCACTAACAACAAGGTTGGAACAGTCTGATGACAACAAGGTGGGTACAGTCCAATGACAACAAGGTGGGTACAGTCCAATGACAACAAGGTGGGTACAGTCCAATGACAACAAGGTAGGTATAGTTCAATGACAACAATGTAGGTACAGTCCAGTGAGAACAAGGTGTGTACATTCCAATGACAACAAGGTGGGTACAGCCCAGTGACAACAAGGTGGCTACAGCCCGGTGACAACAAGGTAGGTACAGCCTAGTGACAACAAGATGGGTACAGTCCAATAAAAACAAGGTGGGTACAATCCAGTGACAACAAGGTAGGTAGAGCCCAGTGACAACAAGGTGGGTACTGCCCAGTAACAACAAGGTTGGTCAGCCAAGTGACAACAATGTAGGTACAGTCTGATGACAACAAGGTAGGTACATGCCAGTAATAACAAGGTGGGTACATTCGAATGACAACAAGGTAGGTACAGTCCAGTGACAAGGTGGGTACAGTCCATTGACAACAAGGTAGGTACAGTCCAGTAATAACAAGGTGGGTACAGTCCAATGACAACAAGGTGGGTACAGTCCAGTCACAACAAGGTGGGTACAGTCAATGAAAACAAGGTGGGTACAGTCCACTAACAACAAGGTTGGAACAGTCTGATGACAACAAGGTGGGTACAATCCAGTGACAACAAGGTGGGTACAGCCCAATGACAACAAGGTAGGTACAGTCCAGTGACAGCAAGGTAGATACAGTCCACTAACAACAAGGTAGATACAGTCCACTAACAACAAGGTAGGTACAGTTCAGTCACAACAAGGTGGGTACAGTCTGATGACAACAAGGTAGGTACAGTCCAGTGACAAGGTGAGTACAGCCCAGTGACAACAAGGTGGGTACACAAACTCACCTGTTCGGAGAGTAATGTACGTGTTACTAGTATATTTATGTGCATATAGGCGCCGCTCGAATACTCTATTTGTGAATATTTCTATAGAATTATAATATGTTCTGAAATGTAGTTATTATCAGTTCGTATGTATTAGTAGTTATATAATGTGTCTTTACAATGCCAATTGGTTCTCGTTACAGGAATAGGAAAACACATTTGATATATTACTGGTATTACAAGAAAGACCAAATGATGTGGATGTATTTTTTTGTTACTTCTTCTTATACACTGTAAGGTAATACTTAATTATCCTTCACAGGTAAATGTTATCAAAGAGTCAAAGGTGCTGTCAATTGACCAGGGATATTACAGTACACCAGAGGAGATAACCTGGCTTACGTCAAAGGGAGACAAATCATATGGTTACTTGTACATGCCACAGAACAAAGACTTTATAGGCATTGAGGATACCTTACCTCCGCTGCTTGTCAAGGTACATGGTGGTCCCACCTCACAGTCAAGCAGTAATTTAGACCTCAAGATTCAGTACTTTACAAGTCGTGGATTTGCTGTCCTTGATGTCAACTACCGCGGGTCTACAGGCTATGGGCGAACATACAGATTGAAACTACACAAAAAGTATGAGTATACTGTTATTACTGAGTATAAATTAGACAATGTAAGTGGATACCAAACTCAGGGCCACAATACTTGTTCAGATATTTAACAATTACAAATTTAACATTTGAGTAAGAGTCTTTTCTGCCATGTCCTAATTGTAGGTTTTTAAGCTTCATAAAGTCAGCCTTTGAATCATTATTCTACATTAGACAGCATTTTAGGCTTTTTCTTCTGAAGTTTAAAGTGTTGTCATTAGATCTTTGTATTAACCGGATCACTTCCATTGCTGACATAGCTGGGGTGTGTATGATGTGGATGACTGCTGTTCTGGTGCTCAGTTCTTGGCAGTCTCTAAAAAAGTGGATCCCAATAAGCTGTGTATTGATGGAGGATCAGCAGGGGGTTACACCACCTTGGCCTGTCTTGCCTTCAAAGACACCTTCAAAGCAGGTAGGCTACAATTCTCATTTAATCTCACTTCAAGGTCACCTTCAAAGCAGCTGGGCCACCACACTCACCTATCTCACTTCAAGGTCACTTTCAAAGCACCAAACTCAACTGTGATTTCAAAGAACTTCAAGGTTACCTTCAAAGCTGGTAATTAACTTTTACATTACACATTCTACAGTTTCACTATTGGATCACTTTTTACAGTTAAGGTCATCTTACACATAGTTTCCCTATACAAAAGGAGAGTAAAACAAAGATTTTATGGCAAACTTTTTGTTACAGGTATCTGGGTCTAGCACCATTTGTCAGATAAATTGATATGTTGTGTTCCTTGTTTAGACTGTATAATATTGAAAATGATGTATGCAACAGGTGCCAGTCACTATGGTGTTAGTGACTTGGAGGCTTTGGCACAAGACACACATAAGTTTGAAAGTAGATACCTAGACTCACTGATCGCTCCCTACAGTGGAGATGGCATCAACATCTACAAGGCCCGTTCTCCTATCAACTTTGTGGATAACCTTACATGTGCCATGGCCTTCTTTCAGGGAGATGAAGACAAGGTATTTGTCATTTAATCTCATATTCTTAAGTGTAAAAAATATGGTATTCTGCATTTCATAAAAGAAGTACAAATAAAAATGCAATTGTTTATTTAAAAGTACGGTTGACTTTGATACTCTGGTTAGTAAGGTAGAATGGTTGATAGTGAGGTAGACATGGTTGATAGGGAGGTAGACATGGTTGATAGTGAGGTAGACATGGTTGAAAGGGAGGTAGACATGGTTGATAGTGAGGTAGACATGGTTGATAGTGAGGTAGACATGGTTGATAGTGAGGTAGACATGGTTGATAGTGAGATAGACGTGGTTGATCGGGTTGATAGTGTGGTAGACATGGTTGATAGTGAGGTAGACATGGTTGATAGTGAGGTAGACATGGTTGATAGGGTTGATAGGGCAGTAGACATGGTTGATGGTGGGGTAGACATGGTTGATGGTGAGGTAGACATGGTTGATAGGGAGGTAGACATGGTTGATAGGGAGGTAGACATGGTTGATAGTGAGGTAGACATGGTTGATAGGGTTGATAGAGCAGTAGACATGGTTGATGGTGGGGTAGACATGGTTGATGGTGAGGTAGACATGGTTGATGGTGAGGTAGACATGGTTGATAGGGAGGTAGACATGGTTGATGATGAGGTAGACATGGTTGATGGTGAGGTAGACATGGTTGATTGTGAGGTAGACATGGTTGATATGGAGGTAGACATGGTTGATAGTGAGGTAGACATGGTTGATAGTGAGGTAGACATGGTTGATAGGGAGGTAGACATGGTTGATAGGGAGGTAGACATGGTTGATGGTGAGGTAGACATGGTTGATGGTGAGGTAGACATGGTTGATTGTGAGGTAGACATGGTTGATATGGAGGTAGACATGGTTGATAGTGAGGTAGACATGGTTGATAGTGAGGTAGACATGGTTGATAGGGAGGTAGACATGGTTGATGGTGAGGTAGACATGGTTGATGGTGAGGTAGACATGGTTGATTGTGAGGTAGACATGGTTGATAGTGAGGTAGACATGGTTGATATGGAGGTAGACATGGTTGATAGGGAGGTAGACATGGTTGATAGTGAGGTAGACATGGTTGATAGTGAGGTAGACATTGTTTATAGGGAGGTAGAATGGTTTATATTGAAGTAGACATGGTTGACAGTGAGGCAGATGTTGTTGATAGTGAGGTAGACATGGTTGATATGGTTGATAGGGAAGTAGACATGGTTGATAGGGAGGTAGACAAGGTTGATAGTGTGGTAGACATGGTTGATATGGTTGATAGAGAGGTAGACATGGTTGATAGTGAGGTAGACATGGTTGATAGTGAGGTAGACATGATTGATAGTGAGGTAGACATGGTTGATAGTGAGGTAGACATGGTTGATAGGGAGGTAGACATGGTTGATAGGGAGGTTGATAGTGAGGTAGACATGGTTGATATGGTTGATAGTGAGGTAGAAATGGTTGATAGTGAAGTAAACATGGTCTAAAATATTAGTTGTTACATGACTTAATCTCTTTGCTGATAAATGATGTTTTAGCTCACCATGCTCAAAGGGCCAAGTAAGCTTATAGCATACTGTTGCATTCAATGTCTGTCTGTATTTCATTTGTCAAATTTTTCCTAAATAATGCTACTTGTTTTAAATGACTGACAAGATTTTGACAAAATTCAGTCAGAACTCTCCTATAGAAATGATTGGATTTTGGACAAATCTGTAGCATTCTTGTTTGAAGAAGAATCAGTTTTGTATAAACTGCTAGTCTTGGTCCCCTTTGGCATGAAGAGAGGGGCCCGAAAGGGGAAATAGATTCTGTAAAATCCTCCTCCTGTAGGAATGATTATATTTTGCCCAGATTTAGCCTGAAGCATTCTTAGGTGATGGAGAATCAATTTTTCATAAACAGTGGATTTTGTCCCCCTCGAGTGAAAGCGGCGGGGCCAAATATGGGAATTGAACCAATTTCTATCAAAATCCTACTCCTCCTGTAGGAATGATTGGTTGCTGCCCAATTTTAATCAAGCATTTTTGAGTTAAGAGGAATCATCTTTGTATAAATGATAGGTCTCAGCTTCCTGGGACAAGAGGGTGTGGCTGAATAGAGTTAATAGAGCAAAGATCTTTAAAATCCTACTCCTCCTGTAGGAATGATTGGATTTTCTGCAAGATGATCTGAAACATTCTCAGGTGATGGGGAATCAAATTTGAATAAAAGGTCATTCCGTGGGATGGGGTCTAATTGGGGAAATAGAAAGGAAATTCTTTAAAATTCTGCTCCTGTGGGAATGATTGGATTAGGACAAAATTTGGTGTGAAGCTTTTTTAGGTGAAGAGGAATCTATTTTGTGAGGTGAGGGGTACAGGCCGTATAGGCCTCTTGTTAAACTTATTATATGCATGATTCTTTTGTTACAGATTGTACCTCCTAACCAGGCTCAGATGATGTTTGATGCAGTAAAGAAGAAGAGCCTACCTACCATGTTTGTCTTATTTGAAGGTTAGAAATACTTTCACCACTCAAGTGTAGGGAGCCATATAAATTGTGTATATATTGTTTTAAACTTCATGTGGTGTCTACAACAACCATCATATTAATAGTGGTAAATTATCTATTAGGTTACAAAAATTTACAGCAACAATTATTTGTATGTAATAAACACTATCTTAATGATGAAAATCTCCAAAACATTTACCTATATATACCTGGGGTAAGAACCATGATGTTGATGGTAGTGATCCCCACAATATCAAATTTATAAGAATTCTTTCATATTTGGTGATTGCTGTAGTGATGATCAACAATTGATTCATTGTTGCCTGCCATTAGTTCAGTGATAATAATGGTTCTATTGATATATAGATGACTAAAATCATGTAATTGTTAATGACAGTCATTAATGCTGTGAATTGGATCATTTTTTTCACATTCAATTTTAATTCATCCATCTTTCAGGAGAACAACATGGCTTTAGAAAAGCAGAAAATTTACAGACTGCCCTTGATGGAGAGCTCTATTTCTTCTCGAAAGTGTTTGGCTTTGAAGCTGCTGGTATCACATGTGATGTAAGTAATGTTTTCTCACAGGTACTGATGGAAGAGATGATAGAAGTATAGACCTGTCTATGTTAATGAGTGTCTTATGTACTGATGGAAGAGATGATAGAAGTATAGACCTGTCTATGTTAATGAGTGTCTTATGTACTGATGGAAGAGATGATAGAAGTATAGACCTGTCTATGTTAATGAGTGTCTTATGTACTGATGGAAGAGAAGTTTAGACCTGTCTATGTTAATGAGTGTCTTATGTACTGATGGAAGAGAAGTATAGACCTGTCTATGTTAATGAGTGTCTTATGTACTGATGGAAGAGAAGTATAGACCTGTCTATGTTAATGAGTGTCTTATGTACTGATGGAAGAGAAGTATAGACCTGTCTATGTTAATGAGTGTCTTATGTACTGATGGAAGAGATGATAGAAGTATAGACCTGTCTATGTTAATGAGTGTCTTATGTACTGATGGAAGAGAAGTTTAGACCTGTCTATGTTAATGAGTGTCTTATGTACTGATGGAAGAGAAGTATAGACCTGTCTATGTTAATGAGTGTCTTATGTACTGATGGAAGAGAAGTATAGACCTGTCTATGTTAATGAGTGTCTTATGTACTGATGGAAGAGAAGTATAGACCTGTCTATGTTAATGAGTGTCTTATGTACTGATGGAAGAGAAGTTTAGACCTGTCTATGTTAATGAGTGTCTTATGTACTGATGGAAGAGAAGTATAGACCTGTCTATGTTAATGAGTGTCTTATGTACTGATGGGAGAGAAGTATAGACCTGTCTATGTTAATGAGTGTCTTATGTACTGATGGAAGAGAAGTATAGACCTGTCTATGTTAATGAGTGTCTTATGTACTGATGGAAGAGAAGTTTAGACTTGGCTATGTTTATCATTGTCGTATGTGCTGATGGAAGAGATGATAGAAGTATAGACCTGTCTATGTTAATGAGTGTTGTAGTACTGATGGAAGAGAAGTGTAGACCTGTCTATGTTAATGAGTGTCTTATGTACTGATGGAAGAGAAGTATAGACCTGTCTATGTTAATGAGTGTCTTATGTACTGATGGAAGAGAAGTATAGACCTGTCTATGTTAATGAGTGTCTTATGTACTGATGGAAGAGAAGTTTAGACTTGGCTATGTTTATCATTGTCGTATGTACTGATGGAAGAGATGATAGAAGTATAGACCTGTCTATGTTAATGAGTGTTGTAGTACTGATGGAAGAGAAGTATAGACCTGTCTATGTTAATGAGTGTTGTAGTACTGATGGAAGAGAAGTTTAGACTTGGCTATGTTTATCATTGTCGTATGTACTGATGGAAGAGATGATAGAAGTATAGACCTGTCTATGTTAATGAGTGTTGTAGTACTGATGGAAGAGAAGTTTAGACCTGGCTATGTTTATCATTGTCGTATGTACTGATGGAAGAGAAGTTAAGACCTGGCTATGTTAATGAGTGTCATATGTACTGATGGACCTGTGTATGTTTATCAGTGTCTTATGCAACAATTAGATCAAATACAACTGCCAAATTTTAGATATCTGTTCCGCTTTAAACAAAATATAGATATGATGTCAAATTTTAAAAAGAGTTATTGCCCTTGGTACATTTTTTCCAGATGTAATTCTAGCCTAAGTTTGGGGGCTGTAACAAAATAATGTATATTAAGTGGTGTACTTAGATTTCCTCAATATTTGTGGTTAATTTGCCTTATTGCTATGTAGCAATAATAATTTGATAGGACATCTTTAAATTAAAACATTTTGATAATATGTTCATTGTTCATAAATACATTTGTACATTAGTATATATATTATTCTGTTTTACTGGAGCTAAACCACTACTTATGGTAATTCTTGGTTATTATGAATGGATAGAACATGCAGAATGAGGATTATCCTGCCACATGTCAATATTTAGCCAACAACCTGGTTGTCTGATATTTGAAAAATTCACTTGTAGTACCAATGGAAATAATAGCTCATTTTTTTCTCTTGTACATGTATAATTTCTGAAGAAGAGAACCAGGGAATGTGCTTACTAGAATATTGCATTGTGTTTCAGGAAACCATTTACAACTTGTGAAGAGGAATTCTACAAAATAAACAAGGTTGACTGTTAGATGTTTCCTAGGAGTTCACTGTTATTAGAGATCAAGTATCATGGACAGATTACAATAAATTGAATAACATAACAAGCGTATCTAACAGCTAGTCACTCGGATATGAGTGACATACAACAAGTCTTTATATCACTTGATGTTTATTGCTAGTTTATATATGTAAATTGTAGATGACCTCTCCTGTTGAGCATCTCCTGTGGGATATAACTTCTTCTGTAGAATGTTTCCTAGAGGGAGATGATCTCTCCTGAAGAGCCTTTCCTAGAGAGAGGGAAATGTCCTCTCCTGTAGAGTTTCTAGTAGAGAGAGGGAAATGTCCTCTCCTGTAGAGTATCTCCTAGAGAGTGGAAATGATCTCTCCTGTAGAGTCTCTCCTAGAGAGTGGAAATGATCTCTCCTGTAGAGTCTCTCCTAGAGAGTGGAAATGATCTCTCCTGTAGAGTCTCTAGTAGAGAGAGGGAAATGTCCTCTCCTGTAGAGTCTCTCCTATAGAGAGGGAAATGACATTGATGAAGGATGTCTCCTAAAGGTCAATGATCTCTATAGCAGAGACTAGTCTAGAGAGAGGGAGATGATCTCTGGTGTAGAGTCTCTCCTAGAGAGAGGGAGATGATCTCTCCTTTGGAGTCTCTTCTAGAGAGAAAGATACCCTCTCCTGTAGATTCTCTCCTAGAGAGAGGGAAATTACGTCTCCTCTAGAGTCTTTCCTAGCGAGAGGGAGATGACCTCGCCTGAAGAGTCTCTCCTAGAGAGAGGGAGATGATCTGTCCTGTACCGTCTCTCCTAGAGAGAGGTACAGTTACTCCTAGAGAAAGGAGATGACCTCTCCTGTAGAATCTTTCCTAGAGAAAGGAGATGACCTCTCTTCTACTGTCTCTCCTAGAGAAAGGAGATGACCTCTCTTCTACTGTCTCTCCTAGAGAAAGGAGATGACCTCTCTTCTACTGTCTCTCCTAGAGAAAGGAGATGACCTCTCTTCTACTGTCTCTCCTAGAGAAAGGAGATGACCTCTCCTGTACAGTCTCTCCTAGAGAAAGGAGATGACCTCTACTGTAGAATCTTTCCTAGAGAAAGGAGATGACCTCTCCTTTACATTCTCTCCTAGAGAGAGGGAAATGACCTCTACTGTGGAGATTCTCATAGTGGAAATGATGTCTCCTGTAGAGTGTCTTCTAGTGAAAGATGGCATCTCTAGTAGGGCATGACTCCTATATGGAGATATGTTCTCCAGTAGTGTGTTTCCTAGAGGGAGATGATCTCTCTTGAAGAGACGGAGATGTGTTCTCTTGGAGGGTGCTACCCAGGTAAATAGAGATGACCTCTCTGATTGGGTGTCTCCTAGAGGTAGATGACCTTGATGCAGCTTCACCTTGGGGAGATTATATCTCCTGTAGAGTTTATCCTAGATAGTGATAGCCTCTCCTGTAGTGTCTTGTAGAGGGAAAGGATCCTCCAGTGCATATTAGAGGAGGAGTGTAGAGCATGTTTCTTTGGTGGATATGTGCTCTCCAGTAGAGCATTTCCTTGGAGATGACCTCTCTTGTAGGGTGTTTCCTAGAGGGAGATGACCCCTCCTGTGGGAGATGATCTGCCATATAGATATCTATTGGGAGATGGCATCTCCTGTAGAGTACCTCTTAAGATAACCACTTCCATAGTGTCTCCTAGAAGGAAATGCTTCCTCCATAGAGTTTGTAAAGAGGGAGATAACCATCCGTGTAGAGTGTCTATTAGAGGGAGATGCTTTTCTAGTAGAATGTATCAAATATTATATATATATAATAATATCAATGAATGTAATAGGGCTATAATACCAGTTTGCTTATTGTTTTTTTTCTGGGCCCATTTCCATGGGGTTTTATTTCAATTTTTCACCAGCATTTTCACTTATGTACATGAATATGAGAAAAAAAACCCACTTGCACTGTTGTGAGGTATACTGCGTAGTTTCCTACATATGTATACATAGTAAACACTGGATGATACTTTCATGTGCGGACACATCTGTGCTCTTTGGTCCATATTTGAAAGGGTTTTCATATCTTGGTTTTCAATTCTGTTTTATATTTAGTATATGATTGTGACTAATGTTTATTTAGATGTGATATAACAAACATAGTCTAATCATTTAATATCAGCTTATGGGTTTTTTCAAAGTGAAATTTTGTGGTGAACAATTTCAAATAAAAATTACTTGAAAAAATTATTTGTTTCATTGTGAGTGTTTTTTGTTTTTTAAATGGGATAAATGTTAATTCATAATTTCTTTCCAGGATTCAAGTTAATGCAATGCATGTTTTTTGTGCTGTAGGTAGCAGAAGATTATTCAGTGTAATTTTGTGAGAGTAGGCTTACATCAAGAATAACATAAACAAAACCATCACTGTAAAAACTTTCGAAAGCAAATAAATGGGCTAAATGTATGCAAACAAAATTTGGATGAACTGGTTTGAGCACCAAGGAAATAAACAAAAAAGAGTATATTGAATTATTGAAGATAATTACTTGGTACTGCTATCCACATACTACCTGAAGAGCACTTAAGCCCGTCATCAAGACATATTTTCCTTCAACAGTTCTTAAACAATTCTCATTATCTTACAAATTTTGTATGGGTTATTTCTGTGGTCACATTGCAACATTTTGACAAGATTAATTTAATTTTCCAATATCATATACAAGTTCTCAATAGCCCATGGCCATTATGTAATATGGGAATTATTGAAAGAATTGATGGCCATTTTGGAAAATGTCTTGTTGACCCACAAGCACAATTATTTACAGACCCAGACATTGGTGGCCATCTTGGATTTTTATGCTCCCTGAAGGAAGATCATATAATTGCTGCTTTGTCTATCATAATTTTGTTTGAAGCACAACACAAACACTATATGAGGTATCAAAAGAAAACTTCGTAGGCAGATAGATCTCAACAAGAAGTGCAGTGCACAAGAACCAGCACTCTATTTTTCATAATTTAGGAGTTATTGCCCTGTGTTATTTTTCATACTTAAATATTGCAGTGCACAAGAGCCATCACTCTCTTTTGCATAAATCAGGGGTTATTGTTCTTTTTGTTATTTTTTTAAACTTAAATTTTGTTTGGGGCATTACAATAAAGTGGTATAAACATGAAACTTCCTTGGTAGATAGATCTCAACAAGGGGAAGTGCAGAGCACAAGAACCATCTACTTAACTTTTGTCTGGAGTACTACACTAAAACATAAGTGGTATAAACATGAAACTTTATAGGTAGACAGATATCAACCAGAAAAAGGGCAGTGCACAAGAACTAATTATAATTTAGGAGTTATTTTTCATACTAAAGATTTGTTAAAAGCACATTTCATAAAGTAGAAATGGTATAATCTTGAAACTTTAAAAGGTAGCTAAATGTTATGCTCCCAAAGGGAGAGCTTTTAGTCGCCACTTTGTCCTTCCATCCGTTTGTTTGTCCGTCATAATTTTTCCCAGAGCACATCACTAAAACTATAAGATGCATCAACATGAAACTTCATAGGTTGATAGATCTTTGTAAGCAGTGCAGTGTACAAGAACCATAACTCTCTTCAGCATAATTCATTAGTTACTTTTCATACTTAAATTTTGTCTGCATCATTAAACAAGAGGCCCAAGGGGCCTTAACAGTCACCTGAGGAATATTTGTCAATAATCTGGGGATTTTAAAATGTTGCAAAAATGTAACAACACTTGTGAAGGACCGTGTGTAAAACATCTGTACCAAGTTTGAACATGATCCACCCAGTGGTTCTTTAGAGGAAGTCCAAAATGTCTTAGCCAAACAGAGGCCAGTGTTGCACATTTATATAAATCAAATCATGTTTTCATTTACAAGTTGAAATATAGCTTAGTAGATACATGTATAGCTAAAGTATACAAAAAATCAGATTAATTTCAAGTCTATCCACAATCTTTTTCTTCCCTAATACAATAAGGCATCCAACTAAAAAAACTCACATAAAACAATGTGAAACAAGAGGCCCATGGGCCTTAACGGTCATCTGACAAAAAGCAAGCCAAACCTAGAAAGTGGGTTGAGGTCATTCATTTGAACAAACTTGGTAGCCTCTCCTCCAAACATCTTACAGGCCCAATATCAGCACTCATGGACTTTTGCTTGTTGAGAAGAAGTCGTTTGTATATTTTAACATATTTGACCCCTGTGACCTTGAAAGTGGGTTGAGGTCATTCATTTGAATAAACTTGGTAGCCTTTCCTCCCAGCATGCTACAGACCCAATATCGGCACTCATAGACTTTTGCTTATTGAGATGAAGTCCTTTGTATATTTTAACATATTTGACACCTGTGACCTTGAAAGTGGGCCAAGGTCATTCATTTGAACAAACTTTGTAGGGCTCCATGCCAGCATGCTATGGGCCAAGTATTAGCCCCCTAGGCCTTCTAGTATTTGAGAAGAAGTTATTTAAAGATTTTGACATATTTGACCCCTGCGACCTTGAAAGTTGTTCAAGGTCATTCATTTAAATAAACTTGGTAGCCTTTCCTCCCAGCATGCTACAGACCCAATATCGGCACTCATAGACTTTTGCTTATTGAGATGAAGTCCTTTGTATATTTTAACATATTTGACCCCTGTGACCTTGAAAGTGGGCCAAGGTCATTCATTTGAACAAACTTTGTAGGGCTCCATGCCAGCATGCTATGGGCCAAGTATTAGCCCCCTAGGCCTTCTAGTATTTGAGAAGAAGTTGTTTAAAGATTTTAACATATTTGACCCCTGTGACCTTTAAAGTGGGTCAAGGTCATTCATTTGAACAAACTTGGTAGTCCTTCATCCCAGCATGTCACAGGCCCAATATCTACACTCTGAGCCTTTTGGTTAATGAGAAGAAGTTGTTTAAAGATTTCAACATATTTGATCCCTGTGACCTTGAAAGTTGTTCAAGGTCATTCATTTAAACAAACTTGATAGCCCTTCATCCCAGCATGCCACAGGCACAATATCAGCAATCTGAGCCTTTTGGTTATTGAGAAGAAGTTGTTTAAAGATTTTAACATATTTGACCCCTGTGACCTTTAAAGTGGGTCAAGGTCATTCATTTGAACAAACTTGGATGTCCTTCATCCCAGCATGTCACAGGCCCAATATCTACACTCTGAGCCTTTTGGTTAATGAGAAGAAGTTATTTAAAGATTTTGACATATTTGACCCCTGCGACCTTGAAAGTTGTTCAAGGTCATTCATTTAAATAAACTTGGTAGCCTTTCCTCCCAGCATGCTACAGACCCAATATCGGCACTCATAGACTTTTGCTTATTGAGATGAAGTCCTTTGTATATTTTAACATATTTGACCCCTGTGACCTTGAAAGTGGGCCAAGGTCATTCATTTGAACAAACTTTGTAGGGCTCCATGCCAGCATGCTATGGGCCAAGTATTAGCCCTCTAGGCCTTCTAGTATTTGAGAAGAAGTTATTTAAAGATTTTGACATATTTGACCCCTGCGACCTTGAAAGTTGTTCAAGGTCATTCATTTAAACAAACTTGATAGCCCTTCATCCCAGCATGCCACAGGCACAATATCAGCAATCTGAGCCTTTTGGTTATTGAGAAGATGTTGTTTAAAGATTTTAACATATTTGACCCCTGTGACCTTTAAAGTGGGTCAAGGTCATTCATTTGAACAAACTTGGTAGTCCTTCATCCCAGCATGTCACAGGCCCAATATCTACACTCTGAGCCTTTTGGTTAATGAGAAGAAGTTGTTTAAAGATTTCAACATATTTGACCCCTGTGACCTTGAAAGTTGTTCAAGGTCATTCATTTAAACAAACTTGATAGCCCTTCATCCCAGCATGCCACAGGCACAATATCAGCAATCTGAGCCTTTTGGTTATTGAGAAGAAGTTGTTTAAAGATTTTAACATATTTGACCCCTGTGACCTTTAAAGTGGGTCAAGGTCATTCATTTGAACAAACTTGGTAGAGCTCCATGCCAGTATCCTCTGTGCCAAGTATTAGCCCCCTAGACCTTCTAGTATTTGAGAAGAAGTCGTTTGAATGAAAAGTTTACGGACGGCGCACGGCGGACGACGACGGACGAAGCATGATGACTATAGGTCATCGTACCCTTCGGGTCAGATGACCTAAAAATCTTGTGGTACTTCTGAGACCGGAATATATATGTATCAAGGCTGAGAAATATAGTGTTACCACAGGTATTGAACCATATTATACATGTAGCTCAGAACATAGAAGGTTCAGCGAGTAATAAGATCCAGGTTTGATGAAAGATCTGGCTACACATTTTTTCTCGCCTATATGGTTGTCATAAACACACAACATGTCTTTATTAAAGATTAATATGTAACAAATATCAGATGGGCTAATTTTGGACCAGTTATTTTTATTCTCACAAACTATGCAGTCCTTTCCCTATAGATTATCTATATGAAGTTACGCTTTTGGTTCAGGACAACAAGATTTGCTAAGATTTAACAAATTCTACCCTTTTCTGCCCCTTAAATATGTCCCCATTGAGGCCACACCTTTTTCTATTGTAAACTTAAAGAAGCTTACTTTACCTAATTTTACTTTTTTACCCCCACCTGAGGCCCCTATTGCTGCCATTACTCTTTTTTCCCCAAACTAAATGTGTCTTATTACACAGATGTGTTGTGCTTAGTGTGGTTGTAACCCAAAAACATGGTCAATGCCATTAGAACCCATTTTTCAAAAAAAATCTAATCGACCCCTTTTTGCCCCCCATGAGGCCCCAAAACCCCTCAGACACTTTTTTTCAACTCAAAGTCACATGTTCTTCACTAGGGGACCCTATATACTAAATCTGGTTGAAATCCATCAACTTTGAATTTTGACCCCTTTTTAGTGCCCCTGGAGGGCCTGTTTATGACCCAATTTTTTTTCAAATTCGTAAACTTTGTAGACCTTGCTCTAAGAATTATTAATTTTGAATTTTAGGAAAATCTGATACTTGGTTCATTTGAAGAAGATATTGCCATCAGTTTTAGCTGTCGTCGTGCGTTGTGCTTCGTTAACTTTTCACATATTCGACTTCTTCTCAAGAGCCACTGAATGGATTTTGACCAAACTTGGCACAAAGCATCCCCATGGGAAGCTGCTTCCAGTTTGTGAAGAAAAAGGGTGTGGCCCCAATAGGGGCCGCAGGAGGGGGAAAAAGGTGGTAAAATTAGGTAAATCTTTAAAAATCTGATGGCCTCACTGAATAGATTTTGACCAAACTTGACACAAAGCATCCTCACGGGAAGCCGCTTCAAGTTTGCGGAGAAATAGGGCGTGCCCCTAATAGGGGTCCAAGGAGGGGGAAAAAGGGGTTAAAATTAAGTAAATCTTTAAAAATCTTCTTCGCATGAACCAACAGTCAGATTAACCACTGGGTTGATCATGTCTAAACTTGATACGAATGCTCTTCACAGGGTCCTGGCAAGTGTTTTAACTTTTTAGGGCGATTCAAAATCCAAGATGGCTACCCTGACCTCTGTTTGACTAAGACATTTTGGACTTCCTCTCAAGAACCACTTGAGAAGAAGTCGAAAATGTGAAAAGTTAACGATGCAGGACGGCAGACAAATCATGATGGCAATAGGTCACCATGTGCCTTTGGCTCAGGTGACCTAAAAAGTTAACAACGCACGAACTTTCTCTGAATGTTGGTTCATGAGAAGATTTTTGAAGATTTACCTAATTTTACCACCTTTTTCCCCCTCCTACGGTCCTTATTGGTGCCACACCCTTTTTCTTCACAAACTGGAAGCGGCTTCCCATGGGGATGCTTTGTGCCAAGTTTGGCCAAAATCCATCCACTGGTTCTTGAGAAGAAGTCATTTAAAGGTTTTTACATATGGCCCCTTTTACACTCCTTATGGGCCCCAAAGGGGACATAATCACTTTTTCAACATAATTTCATATGGACTTCACTAAGGGATGCTTTCTACCAAATTTGGTTGAAATCAGTTAAAGTTGAATTTGTTACCCTTTTGAGTGCTCCCTAGTGGGGCCGTTTTTGACCAGATCTTTTTTTTCATTCGCAAACTTTGTAGACCTTAAGGACCCTAAATATCAAATAAGAACTTAATCTGACTGTTGGTTCATGAGAAGAAGATTTTTAAAGATTTACCTAATTTTACCCCCTCCTGGGGCCACGCCCTTTTTCTTCCCAAACTTGAAGCGGCTTCCCATGGGGATGCTTTGTGCCAAGTTTGGTCAAAATCCATTCAGTGGTTCTTGAGAAGAAGTCGAATATGTGAAAAGGACGACAGACAAATCATGATGGCAATAGCAATAAGAGGTATCAACACTGAAAGTGCTAGCGTTTCTTTTGGGGGCATCCATAAGTTCTTTCAATGCTCTTGTTGTGTCAGAAAAATATCCCTAATGCTCAAGGAGACTACAATATCTATAATTTTTGTTGAAGTGATTGAGGCATTCAAAGCAGGAGTATTAGAAAGAGCACTACCTCTTATTAAAGAATGATATAAGACATGTTACAGGAATTTAGAATTTTTTTAATTTTTTTCCCATTGCTGTTGAACATTTTATTTAAATCAAAATTTAAATTCAAATTGTAAAACAATTATTTATTCAGTTTGATAACATGGTACGTAAGTGATGCAAATTACCTTTTAGAAGCAAGGCAATACCTGTACAATGTATATTCATTTAAACAGAAAATCTTTAAAGAGAGGATTTTTCCATTAAAATATCAGGTGAGGTAATATGTTTAATGTAAACAGTTCAATAGTTTGTTTCTTTAAGAAAACAGCTTAAGAAATATAATGATATTTAATAATTTACTGTTACATAACAGCATTATTGATTTTTAGCTGCATATTAGTAAGAAATCCGACTAAATTCCAGATGATCAATTCTAGAAGAAAAATACCTCTCTTACACAACCACTGATCTGGTATTACATGTACATGTTCTGTTGTAATGCTCCAAATTTAAATTTAACACACTACAAGGCTATTATAGTCAGTCTATGATAAACTAAACATGGAATCTACATGGTGGATCTGACAAGGAAATGACCTTTATGGTGTTTGAAGCAAATTTACAAAGTAATTGTTGGTGTTTTAAAAATTAAATATGAGCATACAAATATTGAAGTCCATGCCTTTCAAGCACCACAACATATTGTACATGAATACCAAATAATTATTGATACATTGAAATATTACTGCCATTATACTCTTAACTTAAATGCCAATAGATCTAGTCATAATTCCACTGGGATTACAACACTCACTTGGTATCATGGATGTTAACTTTTCTTGTTTTAAGAAGGCCTTTTTTCAAAGCTTAAATTCTGATGGCCTCACCTAAACGACAGACGATACGTCACAGCATCATCAGTTCTTTTTCGTCCTCCATTAATTCAAAAGGAAGGCTCTATCTGAGCGAGTAAAAAAATGCCTGATATCAAACACTTGCATTTACTTGACTTAGAGTGTGGATTTCAATTGTTACGTCATTATCAATGGTAAAGCGAGACCAAAGTAAACAAAAAGATACGCGTCAATTTTGATTTACAAAAACACTATGTATTTCATGACATTGGAACCTTACAGTAACAAGTTAATGAAATGTTTTCCATTATTTTATACATTTGCAATTTCATTAAAAAAATAAAGAAAGAAAACCCCACTCTGATCGCTTCTAAACCATTCATACTCAGGAGAACTAATCTGTGATAATGACAACATAGTGGCAATGGTTTTATATTGTTTCTGTTTCCATTGCATCGACAAATGAGATGTCATCAGTATATTTCACTTGGAATAAGAGCAAATCTGTCTATTAAATATACCATTTCAGTAATTTCCAGAACTAAATCCAGTGACAAATCAGCAAGTGATAAACTTCAGATTTATAAAGTACTCTAAATCAGAATAAAACCACTGATTTCTTTCAAGTACTTCTATCAAATATGACACTTCACTGTCTTTTGATCTATTTTACTGTATGTATACAAAATATTCAATTAAATCAAAATTATTTGTGAAAACATAACATGCTGTTAAATTGCTAATCCTCGTAATGCAAGTCATTATTTCGTCTTCCAGTGCAAGGATTACCAATATACAGAGAACACAATCGTATCATACATAAAATATCAACATTCTCATAGTGATTACGACATGATCAAAGCTATTAAAATACATTTTTTTCCAGTACTGTTGGAGGAAATAGCTTAGTGATTAGCATGTAATTGTTGAGACATTTAACTTATTAAGGCCTAGCTTATATGTGGAAAGACTTCTAGAAAAAAAAATTGAAAAAAATGTTTAGACACTCCTCCCTCCCTTTGCTGTATTCAAAGTTTTGGCAAGAGTATTGTAACAGTATATGATACTTACAACACAGTTGAAGACAGCCTTCACCCAATCATACTTAAAGTATTTATAGCTCTGCCAACCAAAGACTCGCATTAAGTCTAGCAAAAATAACTAAACATTTCATTTATGAGCTCTGAATTTGATAAAAAAAAAAAAAAAAACCCACACAATCTTAAGAAAAAAAATGTATTTAGTAAAAGTAATAGGTTTACTTAAAGCCAACAACTTGAAGATGTACTTTTGTGCACTAAATCATTTGATATCTTAATTTTGAATTGACCATGTGCTCTGTAAACATGTTCAAAATTTAATATCGCAGATACTAAAGGATGGACCCTTTTATCTGTAAACTTAACTTTCCCTCATTCCTGATATTTTCTTTACTGTTTAGGGAGAAGAAATTCCTCCAAGATATAGACATTGAAAAGCAGTGTTGGTTTTAGCCTCCTGGCAAAAACTAAATATTCAGAATATCAAGTTATTTAGTGTTTATAATATATCAAGGAAAGTGAGTTTCCAATTCTGACATCGTTGGTACGAGTACCAAAGATTTGCATTGCGTAATTAAAAAGTCAATGCTGCATTTATAACCTATAACTGTAATTCATTGTTCAATATAACATGGTATAACATGGTTCAAACTCGATTTCTCTAATCATTTACTTCAGATAACATACATCACATACAAGCTGTATACTCTCTTTCATATTTAAAAAGCACTAAGCCGAGATTTAAACACCTCGCTTCACAGATTGTCTGTTATCAATCTATCATCTGTTATGTGAAGAGACATTCAACCCTCCATTTCCATAATTTTATATACAGCTACAAGCTGTATCAATAATACCTTTACTCATTATGCTCCTTCATCAATAGGTGATTAGGTCATCCAGTCCACTTACAGGATCTTTTGCATTTTAAGATCACAACATGTACTTAGGTGGGAATTCCAAGATAGACATGTGTGACAAACAGATCAATCACGAACCCATGTGGCTCTCTGAAGTGCACCCGGTCCATTGCTTCATCACTTGATCATGTTCAATGTTCTGCTTTCTGACCAAGCAGATGATGAACCAGCTCCCAATTGGAAGTGTTCCCTTTTCATGTTACAGCAGAGATTCACTGGACCAAAAGTAATCCTTGGTAACTTTAATCCTGCATGTCTTCCTGAATCTCATGTGGTCCTATGATACCAGGAACAGCCATCTGTACCTTTCGTTTCTCATCAGCAGCTTGTTTTATTGCTGCTTCTCGCTCCTCAAGGAACAAGTCACTGTTGTCTTCACCAGCAAACTCCTGCAGGATATACAGAAAAAAGTTTCAGCTTAACAATTCCTAGTAACAATGTGAATTCTTATCTAAAATAACAATTTGTTTTATGTAGCAAAAATTTATTTGTGAACATAAAACAAGTAATCTGTAAACAAAAAAGAACAAAGTCAGCAAAGGTTTTGTTTTATTGTTATTTTATCAGTACATAAAGTAAAAATTAAATGTGCAACATTTAAACAATGTGTAGTACCAGAGTAGGGATTAGTTCCAATGTTAGAAATTGAATTGAAACATTCAACATACCCTGATCTGCACAAGGAAATCCCGGACATGCTCCTTGAATGCTGGGATATCTCTATCGAAGCTGAAAGCACCCTCAATAAACACACGGATTTGTGGCCTGAAATCAGAAATGATCATATCATGAATATGATGAGAATCTTAATGATTATGAATTGTATCTTCATCAATTTTTATTAGTAGCACTTATAGTATATACCAATTGGCAGAGTACATAAACGTTCCGTTAACTCCTACCGTATTTACCAATTCTACTCATAACCTGATCACAAACTCCAAAGATGTTTACTAATTCTCTGATCTCTTAATTCCTACAGTATTTATAAATTCTCTAATCACTAGCTCAAACAGTGTTTACCAATTCCCAAATCACTAGTTCCTTCACCATTTACCGATTCTCGGATTGCTTACATATAGTATTAACAATTTTCTTAGTGCTAACTCTTTCCAGTAAACTAATTACAAGCTTGAATGGTATTGACCAATTCTTTAATCACCAGCTCCAATATTATTGACCAATTCTCTTAACACTAGTTCTTATAGTATATACCAATTAACTGATTACTATCTCATATAGTATTAACAGGTTCTCTTAACACTAGCTCCTCAAGTACTTAGCAATTCTCTGATCAGTATGTCCTATATTATTGATCAGCTACCATATCACTATCTCCTATTCTCCAACTCTCTGATAACTAGCTATCATACAACTCTCTCTTTTACTACTCCCTGATGTTCCTACAGTGCCGTCTCTCTTGTCATACTTCTTATAAAACCAGTTTTATTTAAGTCTTTAATTGCACATAACCCATTTCCTAACACCATTAATATTTCTAGACTCTCTGATAGTATATGACTTACTCATTGAGATGAGGAAATGCTGCTTTGAGAAGGTTGAGGAGAAACTGCTGTATGTATTGAACGTTTTGTGATGATGATGAATTGGAACCAAGAGCCACTGTGACTTTGCCTGTCTCCACTAATACAAACATGTACGCCAAAATTGTTGCTTGTGTTGTCAAACCTGCAATTAAAAAAGTTAACATTTCAAGAAAAGTGAAAATAAATAATGATGAAGGAATAGTAGAATCAGGATTACCTAAATAAATTTTGACTTCAAAACAAGTTTTCATAACAAATCTATTGGAATACTGTAAGTTTAACCAAGCCGAGTTACTGCCATATACCCAAAGTTTGATACTGATAAAAACTTTACCTGCAGTGTGTGAACTGTCTGTCACAACAGAAAACACATGCTGTAATATGTCTGTGAAGTAAGTCTGATAGAAGCTCTGGGCAGCCGTCTCCTCATTGGCTATATTCTGAAGCAATACATAGAGAATGTCTAGTCCAGTGTCTGCAACATTCCTCATAGTGTGTTTAAATGCCCAAATTATTGAATCCAACACCAACTTAAATTGCGCAGGTGGAATATTCAAGAAAGCTGGAAGAGAAGATTCATTTGCATTAAATATCAATGATACTACTAGGGTATTCTAAAATGTTTTAAGCAAGAAAGTATTAAGACAATTTCATAGTATCACTTTTTCCAGTTGTAGACCTTTAAACTCATGAACAGCATTCTAACATAAGGTTACATGCTAAATCCAGAGTTTATTTAAGTAGGACTTTTTCTCACTTTAAACAGTCATAGAATATCCCATCTGGGATCTTGGTGTCTACCATTGTTTGGTCTTTATTTGTTCTTCAAAAGTTGTATCTTTTCCTCTGATGTGACTATTACTTAAAAGTAATTTGAAATCTCCTCGTTAAAAATGGTCATAATACAAATTAATTTACAAATCCAAGATGGTTGCCTGTCGGCCATTTTGGTTTTCTGATCAGTTCCAAAATCAAAAGGGCAAACTAGGGACTGAGTGAAACCTACTTTAAAAAAAAAACATCTGAAAAAAGATCCTGCAGTATTTCCCACCAATTAGTGATTCATAACTTTTTCTGTCAAAATCAAAGCAAATCGTCTCTCAGCCATTTTATTTGCCTGATTGTAAGCCTCAGAATAGAAAGGGCCACCAGGGGGAAACTATATATGAAATCTGAGAATGATCAATCCAGTACTTCCTGAGAAACAGCTAAGACAAACTTTTATTGGCAAAATCCAAGATGGCTGCCATCAGCAATTTTGTTTTTCAGATAAGTCCGAAAATGGGACAATGCACTACTAGGATAAAAGGGATAACACACATGAAATTTGGGAATAATCCAAGTACTTCTCTAAAAATAACAATAACTGTCCAAAACCAAGACGGCTGTCTGTCAGCCAATTTCTTTTTGGAATCGGTCCCAAATTCAGACAATATCCAACTAGGGACAGAGAAGAACATATTTATCAAATTTGAAAATGATCCATACAACTTTTTTTAAGAAATAGTGATACATTTTATTCCTGTCAAAATCCAAGACAGCTACTTTTCTTGCAGATTTTGTTTTTCAGATTAGCCCCAATATTGGGCAATGCACAATTTGAAAATGATATATCAAATACTCCTTATGAAATAGCAATAGCAAGAAATGTTCAAGGAGAGGTGGACTAAAATAAACACACTAGTCCATATACACTATACATGATTACAAAGATATGTCAATTCAACCCACTATCTGTCATGCCAAATTATTTAACACTGATTTTTCTGTGTTATCAGTAAATAAAGATTATAGAGTAGTGGTGTATGTCTGTTGGTAGTTCTTTTTCCTCACTTTACTTTCATTTGTACTCATTGTCTTGGTAAATGTGGTGGATGTTACTAAAGTTAATTTAAATAATGGTCAAACCTTGGAAGCAATGTGAGTTGACAGCTTGCAGGAGCAAAAAGAAATTTGTTCTATGTTCTGGAAACTCTTCAAAGTCCTTGTTGATCATGTCCAATGTACATTCAAATACAGCATCAAAGATCTGGGGAATATCCTTGGTAATATGATTCTGTGAAACAAAGTGTTTTAGATATGGAGTTACCACTTGAAGCAAAACAGCATTACATTATACTCATATTGTTTGTCCATACCGAAAAATTAAAGCCAAATCTTTTTAAGTCTATTTCATATACTCACTTCCAATCTGTTGACAATGGTGGCCATTGTGCTCAGCACTTCTGGTTCCCTAGCAGCTGGCACATTCCTTTGATAGTCAAGTAATACAGCATCTAATAGAGGTGGGATGAAGTTCTCTGCAACCTGCACAAAATAAAAGTTTGTCTTGAAAAATTAAAACTTAAATCATTTGATTTGGTTCTTCATTTCAAAAACTGATTTTCCAATTTCCACTGTCATCTGCTTTTGTCTTGTAAATTAAGAACAGTTTTAATTTTAAGTTAGGTATCATTTGATACCACAAAGTATTAATACACATACCATAGCAGGGTCATTGGATCGACTGACCCATCCTGATATCAACTTGAGTGTTTCTTTCTTGACTGTTCTCATGCTCCTGATGAGCGGCTGTTTGGTGACACTCTCACCATTGGTCGCTATGGCACTGCTGATATTCTCACTCATGACTTTGTACACATTTAACATATCCAGATATATCCTTCCCAACTAAATCAATACAAACAAACAAGTAGGACAACCATAACCTCAATATGTGATTTACTATGCTCCAGCTTCTAGCAAAATCTACAGCAATTAAATAGGAAAGAAATACCAGGTATAAATCCTTGAATAACAACAGGATTTTTACACTAATATACAATTCATACAATATATACAAGATATAGGAGACATAAAAATGTCCTCTGATTTATTTATTGCTATCTTGTAATCTTAACTTTATAACTGATGTCTTCATAATTGGCAATGTTGTTCAGTAGGAGAAATTTGTTACTCACCTGTACAACATAGGGGTGACCTAAAGCTTTACAAGCTCGCACATTAGTTTTCAGAATATTTCCAAGTTGTTTTACAGCATCACCATCCTTAAGGACCTCTACATTCTGTGTAGCCTGATTAATGATGCCATCCCATACTTGGTTTGGTAGTAGCATGTACCTCTCGATTAGATGTTCTTGAGCTACCTGATCGGTCTGTGCACTGATCATTAAACCCACTGCCTCATAAAATGTGTGGACCTAGGAACAATATGTGTCAATCTCATGAAAATCAAGTATTTACCACATCCAATTAATTCTATAAAGCACATTTTTTATTAACCTATCTGCTTTCTGATTCATTGGTTTCGATCATTATCCTGGAAACAGTGGAAAATATAGAATATATACATCATAGTATTTATTTCATTTTTGTTAGCATGCAATAGTTCAATTATGAAATTGTTTAGCACAAAAATAGAGACTGTTAGAAGTTCATGCATACATCTAAACATTTGAGTTGATTTATTTACCTGTTGTGGTTGTAGATCACAGATAATTGTGTTGATGCCATTTAAAATTTCCTCAATGAAAGGCATGACCTCGCCCACCTGTACCTGTACAAAATGACGACGACATTTCTGTGCTATCTTGATAAAGGTGTCACAGGCCATATCTTGTACACCATCATGAGTTTCTGAAGAAACAAGTCACAAAGTTTATACTCCATTCTCTGTAAAAGCACCAAATATCAATCTGGCTGTTATGACATTAATTTGTTATCTTTGACCAGCTCATTAAAAATCCTACAAAATACTCACCATGCATAAATTCAAATAACTTGTTGACAACTGTCTTGAGAAACTTCCAATGTGCCCGGAGAAATCGTGGGTACTGCCCTACCACATACATGATATTGGATGCTATGATGGCTTTGTTATCCTTTCCTCTCTTCTGCTCACATAGACCAAGCAAGTCCTGGAGAATATCAATCATTATGATACAGCTTGAGGTACTACACTGCAAATGCCAGTTCATAATATATCTGTAACACTGGTAAATGCTAGCAGCAATATACAGCTCAGCTAAAGAGAACTTCTCTAAGCTCAATCGCTCGAGCGTCTGACTAGTCAAGGTCGAAGGGGAAAATCCTTTCAGGTGCATTGGAATAAATATTGCCCTCTGTTATATTAGCCCCAATGTATGGACTCCTGAATAGTATTTAGCATTATCCCAAAACATTGCTCTGAAAACTTGGTGACAATTTCTTTCCTAGAAGAGGAGTATGTAACCCTGGTAAGTACTAGCCACAATATGTCATTCAGGCAGAAAGAATTTCTCGTTAGTTTGATCAGCTGAGTGTCAGACAAGTAATTCAGATGTCTGGGGTTTAAATCCTGACATTATTGTAAAGTACTGCACACACATATTATATACATTCTGATGAAAAGGCTGACTGAAGTTAAACTTGTGAGTAGGAACAAGTTTTTATGAAACAAAAAATGTAATGGATCATCCAAAGATTCTTTTTATTTCATCCAACTCACCTTTATCACAATCACTAAGAATCTCTTTTCATCATCTTCATGCATTGCACCACTGATAGACCCAAT
Organism: Ylistrum balloti; assembly: GCF_031769215.1. Taxonomy (NCBI): domain Eukaryota; kingdom Metazoa; phylum Mollusca; class Bivalvia; order Pectinida; family Pectinidae; genus Ylistrum; species Ylistrum balloti. The sequence goes on along the minus strand of NW_026782270.1, from coordinate 97,414 downwards.
AGCCCAACACAGCTGTTAAAAAAATTTTTTAGTCATTTTGCTTTATACAACATATTTTTTAAGACACAATACTTAAAAAAAGTACACTGATGTAACAAAAGCACTTTAAAACACAAAATGGAATTAAGATACTTACCGTATTGAGATTTTTCCATGACCATTCAGTTCCATTCACTTGATTGTGTAGTTTTTCAGTCATAATAGATTCAGTGTCAGCACAGTCCAAATGTGTCAGATAAACTTTAAAAGAAAGAAATACATCAAAATACAAAAAAAATAAAGAGTCAATGTCACTGTGGCTGACAAAAATGGTAAATGAGTACTTCATTCCATTGTAGATTACTTCAACAAATATATCTGACCATTGTCTGCTCTCTGCAAAGAACACAAGGATATTGTATGTAATTGCTAGCACAAAACACTTTTTTTCATATGTATCAGTATATATATCATTTTAAAAGCAGAACCAAAGTCATTTACAAGACCTAGTGTCTCTCTCACATTCTTGTGTAAACTTACCAAGAACATACCACGAAAGTGGTCAAAAGCAAAAACATTTGAAAGCATGTTTTCATAAGTTTCATATGTTTTTCAAAAGTGATTTACCCAGAGTTTCTCTCATGTTCTTGTATAAATTAATTGAGTCTGTGTCTTTCATGAATTCTCTAACAACCTCTCCTTGTTCATTTTCCACCACCAGCACCTCTTCAGGTTTTGCCATTCTAGAGATCATCACTCTTCGTACGCGCGATAATACAGGGTTGTAAAGCTGTCTTCGGGCTGGTAGTTCATTGTGGTGAGACTTGCCCAGAAGAAGTGGAGAGGAACTTGTAGCAGAAAATGGACTCTCCCTGTAAATATCTGCAGCCAGACTATTCCAATATTCTAGACATATTTTGAAAATCTCCACTTCATCGACTTCTGATATCAGGATAAGGTAATTAAGTGCCTGTTGTAAAAAAACAAATTTATTCATGTCCTTTAACAATATCTTTGTGGATTTTGTTCATTAAAAGTTACAGCACATTATAATGAACAATACGAAAATAAAAACAAATATGGGATGAGAACAGGAAATTTTTGGTCTCTTCATTTCCATTGTACCTGTATTCAGGAAAAGATCACTTAAAAAATTTGAAGACATGGTCTAAAATTATCAAGAATTGTGAATCCTGTTTGTAAATCTAAACACTCACCTCTAGTAAAACCTCATGATTTTCTTGTTTTCTTTCAATTAATGTACTATGCTCTTTTAAATAGGAACACAGAAAAAGGCTGAGATTTTGTATGAAGTTCTGTTCATCATCTGTCCCACTTTGGTAAGCTTCCCTCAGGTTAGTTTGAAGTGGGAGCATCTGTAACAGACCAATGTATATTTAATGATTTTCTACAGCAAAAGATATTTAATATTAAATACAAAAATCCCTGCAACTTTAAAACAAATTCATGCATAATCTTATCTAAAATATAATTGAGGGTGATGAAGGTCCCACAGAATGCCACCATTTCTCTATTTCTAAAATAAAGAAATAAAAATGAAATACCTGTTTCAGTTGCCCCATTCCTAAATTGAAGAGCAGTAAAAATTGGTCATCATATTGTGATACCTGAACAGCAGCTGAAATAGAAATTTAATCAGCAATAATTATGATAAAACAAAAACAAATGATAAATTAACCAAAATGAAGTTAAAAGAATACTTAATCCACATAATCATGTATACTTACATGTACCTTATAAGAAATTGTACTCCTATGTATGACAAACTCTAATCAGTACTGCTACTGGTTCAATCTTTCAATCATGTTAGAAAAACTACAAGAAGCAGCTGATGATCAGTTTAAAACCTTCAAACAGATCATGAACAATTCTTTATTGTATTTGCACTACAACTAACAACAGTACAATACTAAGATATAATCAGCTGAGATTTCTCAAACATTTCCATAATTGAGACATGGAGATCTATTTCTACAGGAATTACTCACCAATTTCTGTGAGACACTTTAATGTGACATTCCTGAACATTGGCACATTCAAAAACTGAAATGTAAAAACTGGAATTTTAGAAATTAGCTACACCATGTAAATGTGTCTGTGAAAATCAAACACATCAAGGAACTTGAACTCTAGGACATCAAAGTTAAAAACTAGTTATCTATACGTTGGATGAAATAACTGATTTCAATATGCTAATCGTGTATGACAGAATAAACTGACACAACTATGAGTGATAAAATATGTGGTCTGACTGCAGGATAAACATCCACATATCATAAATAAAAACAAAAAAAGATCTGACTGCCCCATTAAGCTTTGCAAAAATTTTGAATAAAGAAAATTCTTCCAAGATATATTAAATAATGTATATTTAAATTAATATTTTCATAAATCAACTTATCTAATGTGAAAAATTAATGTTGATGTATCATTTTGCAACCGCCTCATTCATTTAATTAATGCATGTATGAATTTAACACAAGAAACCATCCCTTCCCCCACACTACAATTTACAAATATGGCTGAACTATTCATCTACGATCACATCACAATGCTCTAAGAATCTATTCAATCTTATATTAGTTGTGATTCCTTTGAAGCAAGTGAACATTGCAACACATATTTAAGTAGTTCAATTTCAGAACTAAAACCTTTCTAAATTGTTAAACAGTCAAACTATTCCATGGGAAAGGGCAATAATTTCAGAATGGAGTAATTAAGAACAGAAATAACTTCCGTAGGATTTTAATACTTGGGACATTTTTTTTAATACTCAAACCATTTATTGTCAACATTTAAGAAGGAGGGCAAATAGTTTTCAGTTGCCCTGACAAATACCTAGAGGCCAGGACTTGCACCAGAGCATGATTTGGTTTGGTGGCCTTCCTGGAAATACACCATTTTGCCAAATAACTGGACAGGAAACAATATTGCATGCCCATAAATACAGTGTTACAGCAAATGAAAACGAAACAACTTGTAATCAAGTTATGGTTCAAGTAAGCTCTTAACACAGTCATTATTACATTTACTCACTATCCAAGACAAGACCAAGCAATAGAAATTCATCATTCTTTTAACGTACTTTATAAGTATTAAATTTGTCTAAACGTTCCAATGATAAGTAACTCTAGATAAGCAATTTTTCAATCAAATATACAGATACAATCAATTTAACAAACACTGCTTTCTAGCGATCTGCTATCAACTCATTATTGAACACAAATATTTTGATTATCCGAGAAAATATGTTTGGTCATCAAGTTTTCAGACAAAACTTTCTGGCTGGAAGGTCATTAGGTGATTCTTAAATCTACATGATTCACATGATATAATTCTAAAGACTTTTCAGAATGTTTTTGGTTTAGAAAAAAAATTTCAGGGCCAAGTTTTTAAATAAAGAAAAGAGTCTCAGATACTGTCATTTAGAAAGAAATTAGAACAAATGATCATGGTTTGAAAATGATCAATTTAAAAGTAAATCTTTATCAGAAAAGAGTATACTCTGCACCTTCTTCAAGATAAGTGTCCACCACTTTTTTTCATGTGAAATCCTACCCATTCCCATGATACACTATTTTTCCATTATTTTTCAAACATTTTATAGCAATTTTAAGATGTTGAAAACCTTGCTCTCCAATGGATTGTATCATACTTGCTAAACATTCTATCTACTATCAACACTTTTCAACACAAAAACAAAATCTAAAATGACATACCTTGTAAATCAATGTACTGATCAATTTTGTTTCAAAAATATAGCCAAGAGGGATCCAGTTGAGAAATCGTAATAATGTTTCCAATGTTGATCCAACAAGAGGTGCATTTTGAGAATTATCCTGAAAGTAAAATCATCAAAATCATATCTAATGTCTAAAAAATGGGGCAAAGCAACAATTGGCTAGGTTGCGGGACGAGTGCAATGTTATATGGTATTTATAAGACAATTAAGGGTGTTTCATTTGTTGAGTATGTAGAATATTTGTTATAAGAGAGAAAGTTTGGTTGTATTTTATGAAATGGTGCAGAAGAAGGGCATTTGAAGAAAGAAGTTGCAGCCATTTTTGATTCGTAGATGTTCAGAAAAAGACAATGGACATCTAAGTCCTAAAGACGATTTAAATGCGGATAATGACCAAGTTCCAAAGCCCAGAAAATGCAGAAAAATGTCTGGAATTAATCCATAATACGAGGTGTACATCTTCAACATATAAATTAACATCCTACAAAGGTTAAAGCTTCTACGTCAAAAACTCTAGGAAGAGTTGATTCTACAAAACTGATACCCCTTTTCCACTTCCGCCCAACATTCACCATACTATAACCTGGATTTGCACAATGTGCAACCTCGCCAAAAATTAAAAAGACTATAATACTAATAATAAAAACATGTTTGTGTCTTCAATTACAAAATTGAAACGAGATCCCAGAGGGATCTTGGCGCCCACCATTTGAGGATCTGTTTTCAGTTCTTGAAGATTTTTTTTTGTTTGTTACAGGTGTTGTAAATGTTCATGAACTGGTCTTCATTGAATGTACTCAATGATGGCATAAGATATTTTTATTAAGCACCTATTAGCAAATATCATTTGAAAAAGATCCCAAAGTATTATTAGATAGCAGTCAGTTACAGGTGGATAATGGACAATATGCTTGTGCTGTATTACTGTCGACATCCAAGATGGCTGCCTGTGGGCCACCTTAATTTCAAATCAGTCCAAAAAAGGTACAATGCACAACTAGGGACCAAGGGAAACCAATATCTATGAAATATCAGAAGGATCCATCCTGGACTTCCTCAGATATAGCAGTAACAAGATTTTACTCTCAAAATCCAAGATGGCTGCCTGTCAGCCATCTTGATTTTGGATCAGTCCAAAAAGGTATAATGCACAACTTGGAACCAAAGGGAACCTGCATATGAAATTTGAGAAAGATCCATCCAGTACTTTCCAAGAAATAGCAGTAACAAACTTTTACTACCAAAATCCAACATGGTTGCCTGTCTGCCATCTTGAATTCGAATCAGTCCAAAAAAGGTACAATGCACAACTAGGGACCAAGGGAAACCAATATCTATGAAATATCAGAAGGATCCATCCTGGACTTCTTCAGATATAGCAGTAACAAGATTTTACTCTCAAAATCCAAGATGGCTGCCTGTCAGCCATCTTGATTTCGGATCAGTCCAAAAAGGTATAATGCACAACTTGGAACCAAGGGGAAACTGCATATGGAATTTGAGAAAGATCCATCCAGTACTTTCCAAGAAATAGCAGTAACAAACTTTTACATTCAAAATCCAAGATGGCCACCTGTCTGCCATCTTGAATTCGAATCAGTCCAAAAAAGGTACAATGCATAACTAGGGACCAAGGGGAAACTGCATATGAAATTTGAGGAAGATCCATTTAGTACTTTCTCAGAAATAGCGATAACAAACTTTTACTTCCAAAATCCAAGATGGCCACCTGTCGGCCATCTTGAATTCGAATCAGTTCAAAAAAGGTACAATGCACAACTAGGGACCAAGGGGAAACTGCATATGTAATTTGAGAAAGATCCATCCAGTACTTTTCAAGAAATAGCAGTAACAAACTTTTACTTCCAAAATCCAAGATGGCCACCTGTCGGCCATCTTGAATTCGAATCTGTCCAAAAAAGGTACAATGCATAACTAGGGACCAAGGGGAAACTGCATATGAAATTTGAGGAAGATCCATTTAGTACTTTCTCAGAAATAGCGATAACAAACTTTTACTTCCAAAATCCAAGATGGCCACCTGTCGGCCATCTTGAATTTGAATCAGTTCAAAAAAGGTACAATGCACAACTAGGGACCAAGGGTAAACTGCATATGTAATTTGAGAAAGATCCATCCAGTACTTTTCAAGAAATAGCGGTAACAAACTTTTACTTCCAAAATCCAAGATGGCCACCTGTCGGCCCTTTCGAATGTGAATCAGTTCAAAAAAGGTACAATGCACAACTAGGGACCAAGGGGAACCTGCATATGAAATTTGAGAAAGATCCATCCAGTTCTTTTCCAGAAATAGCGGTAACAAGAATTGTTTACGGACGGACAGAGGACCACGGACGCAAGGCGATTTGAATAACCCACCATCTATTTGAATAGATGGTGGGCTAAAAATCTTATGTAAGATTCATCAAGTGAGATTTATTCATTTGTCTTTTTATTTAAAGCAATAATTTAGTTTCTATTATTTTTAGTGGAGTCCTGTTTAAAGTCTGTAAGCTTTCACTGGAGTCAGGTACTTACCATAACAAACTGACAAAGTTGAAAGATCTGTGAGAATTCTGAACACATACTATCCTTTAGATGTTTGGCTTTAGCTTGTGTCATCTGGCCACTGCTGAAGTCAAATACTTCTTCACTACAACAAAATATAACAGTTTCTAATTTTACACAATGGTAAATAGGTTTGTTGGTAGGATTGCTGGTCACAGACATGTCAAGCATTCCTTCAATCATCACAAGTTGATTGCCAAGTTTGATATGAACATGTTGATTTCTTTTCCGACATTTTTGAATTATAGAATCTCACTGCAGGGACTTTGTTTATAGCCATTAAAACATGTTTACTGTTTTCAATTGAAAAATTGAGAATCATACAAACCTCAAAAGCTTTAAGATGATCATGTTGTTCTGACAAAGTGACTCATTTGTTTTGCTAGCACCAACTATATCACATATGAAAGATGGCCAGTTTCGTGGCCATTCATATTTCAAAATCTGGAAAGGAACCATGACAATTATCAATATAATGTTGTTAACATTTTTCTAAAAGGTAAGAATGGGAGGTTATCTTCAAACTATCAAAGTAGGAACAAAAGGAGAAGAACATTTTCATCAAATATCTTAAAAGGCATAAAATTAGTCACCAACACAAATATGACAATGTACTAACTGGTATTGTCCAATATCGAAAACAATAAATTAAACATGGACAGGGCTTGATTCCTTTATGAGGTAACAGAGGTTATCTGTAGTCTTTATGAGGAAAATAATAAATCTGTTTCAAATCCGTACCTCGCGGTTAAAATACAGTCTGGGAACATGAACTGAAGTGGATTTAATCACAATGGCAACAGTGTTGTTGTGAGATTATAATCAACACAGTTACAACTATATAGAAGGCCACTTATCTCGACACTTGGCAGTTTTATTTGATACTTACTTGAACAAGGATCATGTTAAGTTTCCCTATGTAGACTTTTTCTTGTTCTAACATGGTAGCATCAGAAGATGTTTTGATTATCAACCCAACAATATATTTCTTTATACCTAAGAAAAACAGATTTCATGTTTTTATAGTCTCTTTCATCAACAAAAATGAAGCCATAAGGATACATTATCAACAGCACAAATTCATACATAAAAGCAACACTGAAAGTTTCAAACATCGAAACTTACACCAATATTATAATTTTCACATAAAACTTATCAATTATTGACATTCATATGGATATTAACCAGTTTTGTTGGATAGTAAATAACTCATTGAAAGCACACTAAACAACAAAAATTTTTGTGTGCTTTTATAATGAATTGTCAAGACTTCAAATTCTTTCTATCATTTTATCTGACAAAAACAAAGAGTACAAACCTTCACACTGTGGTCTTGGTAGGACTTTCCACCTAGTTTTTATGACATTTTCTAATATTTGGAGAGCATAATACTTGGTCTGTTGATTGCTGGAGTATTCCAATATGGTATCTACCCTCGTCCATGCATCTGGATGTTCTTTAAGTGTAGTAAGTACCTCTTGTGCCATACGCTAAGAAATCAGAATATAATTGAAATACATTTTTTATCTGTACAGTTTAAAAGGTTTTTTTTCAACCTTAATTTTATAGTTATCTATGCCTGTATGAATTCGGAAAATGTCGCCAAATTTTCTTTGTAACAGGGGAAAAATAGTCATGCCTTTCTTGTTATTATAGGTTGTAAATCAATAAAAATAACACACACAATACTTAAGGCAAATGTCTACATGATCCATGAAATAGCTATGCAGTGATTTAAAAGCAAAACACAGTTTTTTATACTTAAGTTTATATATTCTTGTTTTATCTTTTTTAAAATTATGCCCGATTTCATTCATACCTGCTGTCCATCTCCTGTATACATCATAGCAACGATGTTGTCCAGGAGATTTATGTCCAGCTTCTGGTTAAAATCCAGAAGCTTAGCAGCTTCCTCTGGGAGGTTAGCCATACTCATACTTATTGGTGGCATGAATTATTTCGAAGAAGAACCCTACAAAAAAAATTACATATGGACATATTTAAGAAGGGCTGACATAACAAATGTTATTTAATTTCAATATGTTCATTGATACTATAACAGTTCAGATTACTAGTATCAGTAAGTTCTGACCGTAGCTTGTGGATTTGATATCAAAACCTTTAAACATATTATTGGCATTAACATTGACATACATGGTAGAAACAAACTTTTTCAAATGGCCAAGTTTATCACGTATCTTGACCAAAAAATAACTTATTCTGAATGGTTATTTATTTTTCCAGATTTTTTTTTGCCTCAATAATCATCTCTATGCATAAAACCCATCACAAAGATATCTCTTTATTTATCATTTTTTTCCAATATTTACCAGAAGGAACTATTACAGTCAATATTCCTTTTCTATATCGGTACATATGGTCAAAATTTCTTACAAAAAAGGGTTTACCAACTAGTCTAATCCATTACTTAGCAGAATCATACATTTATTTAGATCCCAGGTGAGTTATAAAATAATTTGACCTATGAAATATTCCACCAGTTATTGCCTAAAACTAAACAAGGAGTGTCCTAATCATGTAACTTATGACTACTTATAATTCAGAAAGGAATCCAAAACTAAGTATACAGAAAAATCTTCAGTCAGTATCTAGTAAGAACCAGAATATTTGGACAGGGCATTTATCGTGGTAACGGTATTAACCATTCTCAACAGTGAAGTTCGCACTTAAATTTCATATTAATCAAACAAATGATTTGAATTCACGATTTTGTAAAATAAATTAACTAATAAGAGATTATTTTTTTCATTATTTAACCATTAATGATACGCGTCCGTATATACAGTTTTCAGTGAAGTACTTCGGTAAGTGACGGCTTATACTCTCATCACTAACAATCTTCACGAGTTGTCCAAACCCTAAACAGAAAGACGAGAGGAACTGTCTAAAAATCTCGATAAAGAACAGGAAGAAACCTGCTATCAATTAAATAAAACTGTCAAACATCCCACATTCAAATAGAGATAAATAAGAGAATAAATCGATTTTTTTTTTCATGAGTTTGTATCTAAAAATAACTCAATGGAAAATTCCAATCACCCGCCTAAGTTTAAAAGTCGGTCAATATCCAATGACAGTGTGCACATGTAAACTTCCGCTATATCTTATGTTGTGGGGTCAAAATGGCGGCGCCCATAAATGAAACAGTGAAGCAAAATAAGCGTTCCACGGCTATAAACGAAATTGACAATAAGAGTTCTCGATTCATTGAAATAAATGGTAAAATTTAACAAAATACCTGTTTCATGTCTACACCAAACATCCACCTTCCTTGTAATGAAAGGCATTAGACTTTCTGTAACCGGTTCAAACTGGAACATGTTGGTTTCATCGGATATCTTCGTGGTTTGACGGCAAACAACAATATATGGAATTCATGTAGTTGTATTTATGAATGTTGTATTAATTTGATATACAATAAAAGAAGTTAAAAAAAAAATAAAAAAAAACCCAAAAAATGCCTTTCAGGATAAAAAATCTTTCAAAATTTATTTCCGACTGGAAGATAGGCGTGGTTTTGATGTTGTAATCTCCGTTTTGATTGGTCATTATTTGCTGGGTGTTAAAATGGTGTTTTATCGATATTTTCCCATTGCGTAGTTGAAAACGCATGTTTTTCGGCCCTCAGTATCTCAGCTTTGTAAATATCGAATCATGTGTGTATATTCTCTAGCAATATTGACATGACATTTATTGGAAATTGCCTTTTCTTTCGTGGAAAATTTTGACCCATTAACCAATCAAATGACAGTGTTCTGGAGCGAATTGGATGGGTCTTAAAATTTGCATAAAACATCATGGCGTGCAATGACAAAACATAGTTCGCAAATGTAAATGTTCAATTAAAAATGAAATGTCTCTGACCTGTTATTTTTCCTAACATCCATTTGAAAACATTTTTTCTTGATTCTTTAAATTTTAACCTTTGTAATAAAGATTGAAGTTACTTAATTCCATAAAAAAATGTTAAAATCCATGCGCCCAAAATTCAAAATGACTGAAGACCATAATACTCCAGCCCATAATATTCGGTAGGTATTTTTGCGGGAGTTTCAACGTGACGTGTTTGCTGCTGTTTAAATATTGTGTACCGTTATGATAGGAAAATGCATGGGTACTCACAATTATTCAAAAAGTAAATGTATTTGTAGACGTGACATATAAAAAAAGATAGTCCTGTCACATAACCGACTCCGGAACTGTGGCAACAATGGAGTAGTTCTTCTATTTCAACATGAAGACACTGTCAACTGTCCAAGTCTGTGCTGTGGGAAGAAAAAACAACTTAGAATGTTAAAAAATATGAACAAGAAGAGCGAAGTTAGGCCAAATAAATGTCAGGAGAGAGATGGAATTTGATGGTTGATGTGTCGGATCTAGAGAGGGCTTATTCAAGTAGTATATAAATAACAACTACTAGAAAAACTGATTTACATGAAATTACATCAATTATATTTGTCTCTCTTTGTTATCATTTTGTCAATACATATTTAGTCCAGCTTTAAAGGGAAAGGGCGGGACACAAGTTGAAAAACTTGAGCTCATTCCCACTGTATATTACTCAAAATGTTTTTTGAAATCAAATACTAGAAAATAGTTGAAACAGAGAGCATTGATTGATTTCGATTTCTAGGAATCAAATGCACCCCTGGCTTACTAGTGTGAAACTCGACTGATTGAGCTAATGAGAAGTTCCCTCTAACGAAGCCGTATTTTGTGGCTAGTATTTTACCAGAGTTACATACTCTCCCTCTAGGAAATAACTTGTCCTCAAGTGCCCAGAGGTTACAGAGGTACTTGTACTTGTCCGTACATGGACCCCAATGTAATGGAGGGCGTTATGTATTTCAGTGTTTCTGCTAGGAATCAAACCCGGGACCTTGGCATGCTAGTCTGATGCTCAACTAATTGAGCTAAAGGGAAGTTCTATTATTTTACCAGGGTTACATAATGATTTATAATGACAGCTGGTTCAGCACTAAGGGATTTGATTACAAAAAGACAAAACATTCTGTTAGCTACCTAAACAAAGTTAGGGTTGGTAGGTGGGGATTTTCTTTATCTTTAAGCCCACCATCGTCAGGCAGGTTGTGGACCATTCAAATTGACTTGGGTCTGTGGTCTGGCATCCATCTGTCCTTAAAAAATTACTGTTGTCGCTATTTCTGGAGAAGAAATGGATTGATCTTTTTCAAATTTCATATGTCCCTAGTTGTGCATTGTCTTATTTTTGGACTGATTTGTTAATCAACTTGGTCAGCAGGCAGCTGTCTTGGATTTTGACAGTATTAGTTTGTTATTGCTATTTCTGGAAAAGTACAGGATGGGTCTTTTTCAAATTTCTTGTGTAGGTCCCCCTTCGTCTCTTGTTGCGCATGGTTGCATTTTCACTGATCCCAGAAAACAACATGGCTGACAAACAACCATCTTTAATTTTGACAGTAATAATAAAGACATCCCTGGTGATAGAACTTCGTTTTGTACGAACAGTGCATCTAAATTCCTTTGGGAGGAGAAGTGAGCCTACTACGAGGAAAGAGATACAAGTGTTTTGATTACTTTCCCTCAGTTTAAATGATTCAATTCCAGCAAACTTAACCTTATGGCCTTATGAGCCTTTTTTATTTATCTTTTCCTGTTTGGTTAACAAAATAGCAAGTGCCATACAAGACCAAAAGTATGGACTGCTATGTATAATGTATCTGACAAGGAAATAAGTTTTGTGGAGGTAGTCTAAATCTTGGCCCCTAAGGCCTGAGGGACAGGGTGTGGAAGAGGAAGTTTAGCTGATTCTTATAATTTCTTTGTGATAGGATTGTGAGAATTTGGTTAAAACTTAGTTCAAAGCAGCTTTTGTTGAAGGGAACTCAATTTTGTGTGAAACGTAGGTCTCGCCCTCCTGAGAGCTGAGGGCATAGCCCAATAAGACATACAGATGTTCAATATAATAGAAGGTATTTTGACCAATTTTTATAAGGTCATCTGATCCGAAGGGCCTGATGACCTATTGCGATCATATTTGTCTGGCGTCATCCGGCGACCGTCGTAAACAATTTACATTTTCAACTTCTTCTGTAGTTCCACATGTCTCATTGAGCTGAAACTTACCTGAAATGATCGTGACATGGTTCTGACCAAAGTTTGTTACTTTCGGGTTGGTCCAAAATCCAAGATGGCCGCCATCTTGAAAACACTTTTTCAACTTCCTCTCAAGTTCCACCAGTGTGATTGAGCCAAAACTTGCATGAAATGATCGTGACATGGCACTGACCAAAGTTTGTCAATTTCCAGTCAGTCCAAAATCCAACATGGCCGCCATTATTTTATGTCATCTTACCGCACATCATCTCTTTCATAAATTTTTAGTTCATCTGACCTGAAGAGTCATGATAACCTTAATGTCATGATGCTTCGTCCGTCATTGGCTGCTAAAAAAATCTTTGTGCAAATTAACAGAGTTCAAAAACAGAAGTAAGTAGTCGTTCTTATATTTGAAGGTTGTCTGATCTGTGTTGTTCTGGCACCTAAGACCTTCTAGGTATATACAGCTGTTCAAGGCTTATATAATCTATAAACAACACGGTATTCGACCTAATTGCCACACATGCTGCTATAACTGCACCCCATACTTTTGTATGGAAAAGAAGATGGGTGCGCTTATTTAAACCCCAGAAACATTCTTTGCCTCAATGATCCGATGTCCAGAAGATTTGTCAGCCTTCTAACCAAAGACTCTGTTCAGGAGAATCCTCTTAATTGAAACAAATGACCTTGATCCCTTTTCAAGGTCACAAGGGTCAACTTTGTATAAAACCTGGAATAAACATTCTCTGAATAACCAGAACACCCAGGGTGATGATATTTGGCCTGTAGCATGCTGAGATGAAGGTTTACAAAGTTTGTTGAAATGAGTAACCTTAACCCACTTTCAAGGTGGTGGCAGAGTGCCCTTGATTCTTAAATCCAGGTGAAATCAGTTCAAAATTTGAAATCTTGTATTTTATGTCAGATGACCGTTAATGCCCATGGGCCTCTTGTTTTAAATATTCTGGGGTGAAGGGGACTGACTCAATTTTATGTAAATGAAGGGTCTGCAGAGGGGCCGAGCTAGATATGGGAAATTCAGGGAAGAGTGTAACTTATTCTTTTTCTGCTTGGATGAAAGTATCTTTTAAATGTTTAGTTGGAAGGTTTAAAATTCCTCATCTCTAGAGAAAAATGTTTTTTGAAATGCAAGATGAAAGAAACAGGAGAGATACAGGCCTAATGAGCCTTTTGTTTTAAGTAGAATGACAATAAGAAATAAGTTATCACAGGCTTCAATATCATGATAGCACAAATGATCACTGAGAGAACTGGTTATTTTGAAAAGTGTTAATGTGACAAATGTGGATAGAAAATCAAGCAACATTCTACTTTGCTTAGAGATCAGCATCAATATTCCATTAACACATTTCAAAAATACATAGTTTTTACTTTTTACAGGTGATTGCATTAAAGAGATGGAATTAATATGTGATGCCTTTGTGCTGCAATATAAATCGCCCAAAGATGGACTTGACAGGAAATGAAGCTCTGAAAATTTATACTTCTAGTAGGGTGACTGACACCTCCACCAGCATTGATCATTCACTGAGCAATACACAGACAACACAAGCAGTGTCTATTTTGTCTGAGCCAGGGATGGTTTATCAGCCCCAGGGACCCAGGGTAGTTCATGTCCAGCGTTCAGACACATCTGTAATGCCACCAAGTACTTACATATATCTTTCCAATAAAGACAAATTTGAATCCACTCCAAAGATCGATGCCATTCCGCCAGGAACTGGAAATACACTGAGTGATTTAATGATGGCTGATGGGCAGGAAACACTGTCTAATTATAGTAATAATGTTAACAGACCAACACCTGTCATGTTATTCTTAAATCAAGATCAGAATACTAACACCTCAATGGAGACAAACTTGGTGCTGCATCATCCACTGATATCAGACATGTATCATATTCAAAACAACCTTTCAAGCATTTATGCTATAGCTCAGGCGAATCTTGTAGCTCAAACACAGCAGGACATTGCCAAACAGTTGATAGGGCAGAATGAAGGTCACAACCAGGTGAATGTAGGACAGATAGAAAACCTGCCACAGCAGCCATCAACAACACACACATCTGTTCAGGGGAACAACAATGCCCCCAACAACAAAGTGTTGATCCATACCTCTCAAAAGGAAAAGGAGGGGAAATGTCCCGGTAAGTATATTAATTTTGTCAGAGTTGTGTGACATTTCCTGAATTTCTACATATACCGATATGTAAGATGAAAATTTATACCTTACACATAAAGTTAAAGGGAAATATCTCCTTGTATTCCATCATATCTTTACATCACTACAGGAGACAAAGAAGATAAAGAAGAAAAGATGTTTGTGTGTAAGTTAGAAAAATGTGGTCGCAACTTTTCATCTGTTGGTCATCTGAGGAACCATCAGACAAACCACAGTCGAGATAATTCACTGACATGTACGCATGAAGGATGTGGTCGTACATTTACCTGGCCAGCCCACCTAAAATACCATAAACTCACCCACATGTAAGTACTCATTATACCATGCAATGAAAAGGCTAGTTAATTACTTGATACTAGTTAAAAATTTGTAATTACTTGTTTTACAAATATATGTCTGGCCCAAGAACAAAACCATGACAGCACAAACTGGTCTGTTTGTCCGCTTCTTGAGAAATATGAACTATCACAGCAGCACACACCAGAGATTCACCTGAAGTTGTGCTGGTTAGGGAGCATCACAGCACACACCACAGATATTCACTTGAAGTTGTGTAGGGTAGGGAGCACCACAATAGAGAGATGTTCACCTGAGGCTGTATAGGGTAGGGAGCACCACAATACAGAGATGTACACCTGAGGTTGTGTAGGATAGGGAGCATCGCAGCAGACCAGAGATGTTTACCTGAGGTTGTGTAGGGTAGGGAGCACCACAATACAGAGGTGCTCACCTGAGGTTGTGTAGGGTAGGGAGCACCACAGCACACCAGAGATATTCACCTGAAGTTGTGTTTGGTAGGGAGCACCACAGCACACCAGAGATGTTCACCTAAGGTTGTGTAGGGTAGGGAGCACCACAGCACACCAGAGATGTTCACCTGAGGTTGTGTAAGGTAGGGAGCACCACAATACAGAGATGTTCACCTGAAGTTGTGTTCAGTAGGGAGCACCACAGCACACCAGAGATGTTCACCTGAAGTTGTGTAGGGTAGGGAGCACCACAATACAGAGATGTTCACCTAAGGTTGTGTAGGATAGGGAGCACCACAATACAGAGATGTTCACCTGAAGTTGTGTTTGGTAGGGAGCACCACAGCACACCATAGATGTTCACCTGAAGTTGTGTAGGGTAGGGAGCACCACAATACAGAGATATTCACCTGAGGTTGTGTAGGGTAGAGAGCACCACAATACAGAGATGTTCACCATAGGTTGTGTAGGGTAAGGAGCACCACAGCACACCAGAGATGTTCACCTGAAGTTGTGTAGGGTAGGGAGCACCACAATACAGAGATATTCACCTGAAGTTGTGTTCGGTAGGGAGCACCACAATACAGAGATATTCATTCACCTGAGGTAGTGTAGGGTAGGGATAACCTCAGCACATCAGAGATATCTACCTTGAGATCAAAATTACACTCAGCAACAACAAATTCCTCCTCCAATTGAATTTTGCTATTTATTGGTCAAAGTTAAAATGGTCAAAGGTCACATTTTAACAAAAGCTTGTCTACAAGATAACTCAACAGAATAAGTTGAAAATTTAAAGATCAAGGAGTGGGGCTTTTCCAGTAAGTCCCTGTTCCTTTTATTTATGTTTTTGTGATACATAGTGTTTGTGGTTGCCAGGTCTGCAAGAAACTTTTCCTGCAATATGTGTGATAAAAAGTTCTACACTGCTCAGAGACTGAAGGTTCATACAAGGGTCCACACTGGAGAGAAACCATTCCCCTGTGATGAATGTGATAAAGAATTCTCAACATCAGGCAATCTCAAGAATCACAAGAGGATTCATTCTGGTATGTAGTGTAAGAAGATATCTTCAAAAGTGGAAAAAAAATCACTGATGTATAGTCTCCAATGTTCATGATTAAGGAAATTATTTTTGATACCCAAAGAACTTTTTGAATGAAGATTCTATTTGAATTGATATAGTAGTGTATTTAGTTACAATGAAAATGGAGTTTGTTGTGTAATTAGATGACAAGAATCAGATTAAATGTACTATAGACACTTAATTATCTCAAAATTGATTAGTAGAGGCCTAAAGGATAAGAACATTGTATAGCAGTAAAATTTTAATGAGATTCACAATCTTATGTTGCACGTTGAATGTCGGTTAAATAACAAGGTAGATCCCTGTTTAGTTTTAAGGATGGGCAGTCAAAGATTACTATTTATTCACAAATTTGTTATTAATGCCTTCTTGAATTTAGGTGAGCGGCCATATGTTTGTTCCCATGAAAAATGTGAGAAGAGATTTGCAGAGTATTCAAGTCTACGTAAACACGTGTTGACACACACTGGTAAGAAACACAGGGTTTGCACTGGATATTTTCTAAATTGGATATTTCCCAGATTAAATGATGTTTTCTGTATAGTTTGATAGAAGTGCCTAAAAATTTAAGGGGGTTGTTTTCAATTTTTAGTCAAATGACTAAAGGGATAAACACTGATCTACGTATTTTGCCAAATCATCAATAATAGACTACATAGGTACTTTCACATATGCAATACTAGTAGTTTCAAGTTTCTTTAACCCACCATCTGATAATGGTGGGCCATTCAAATTGCTCTACTTCTGTGGTCCATCATTCATCTGTACCCAATCCTTGTCATCACTATTTCTTAAGAAGTACTTGTATCTCTCTTATTGTGCCTATCCAATTTCTAATCTTAACAGGAAAACAAAATGACCAACAGGTGGCCATCTTGGATTTTGACATTTTAAATTTTTATCATTATTTCTTGAGAAGAAACGAGACATATTTTTCTGAAACTTGATGTGTAGGTCTCCTTGATAGCTAGTTGTGCATGTTCTATTTAAAGTCTGATCAAGAAAACAAAATGCACTACAAGCGACGGTCAATAATGCTTTCCTTTTGTTACCTGTGAGAGTTTCTAGGGCATAATGTGAGAAGTTCACAAAATTTTCATTACTTAGGCTCAGCAGTTAGACTAACAAGAGGTTTCATACATAGCATCCATACAGAAATCCATTAGCCTTAAGAGTCATCAATTGTTAGTGAATGGTGATATGTAAATATATTTGATATTAATAAATTGATTGTGGCTACAGGTGAGAAACCTTTCAAGTGTGAAAAGTGTGGTCGATGTTTCACCCAGAGTGGCAGTCTGACAGTACACATGAAGAAGCACCTGTTGGCAGAGGAGGAAGAGGACAGAGTCAAGAATGTTATTGTTGTTCACAATGGCCAGGATGATCTATTACAGTATCAAGGTACAGGTTGAGAGTCAACAGTTCCACAATAATCATAAATTCATAAGTTTTGATCTCCAAGTTATCAGATCTAAAAGTCACTGAAATTTTACAAAATGTGATACAAGTAATATAGCACATACTTGAAATATTTAAGCATTGTAAATGGAATAAGCTTTGCAATATCACAGGATGGATCTGTGGGAAGACCAACATTTACCAGCAACATGATAAAGAATGAATGAATTTATTTAATTTTATCCATTTAGAACTGCAACTTGTGTTTTCCCAAGGAGTGAGTGACCACATAGTAACTGTGACAACACAAACAGCAGACCATGATGAAAAGTTTCCACCGATAGCTAATGAAATGCTACTTAGTGAAGGTAAAAATACAGTGTTTATACACCTCTACTTTTCCATGTCCAGCCCAGTGAATTTTTTCTTTGTTTTAAAGCAGAAAAAACTGTTTCTTCTACACAAAGTGTGTGTTGTGTTCCTACTACCGGTATATACTAACACTTATCTTGATGAAGGCACAGGCTGCTGTAAAATCTAGGGAGAAAACTTATTGCATCCTTATGCTCCTGGTACACATGTAAATTGTTAGAATTACATCACCAAAATAACAAAGAAACATGCAATGAAATCAATTTGTATTGCCTTGGAAGGTTAATTAATCATTATCAAACTGTAAATTTTGAATCCTGTATAGTTACTGGACAATGTTAAGGATCATACATTGTTACCATAATCTCAGATGAAAATATGTCACCCATCTTTTTCAATATATAGCCTAAGTGTTGACAAGGATGTATGAACATGCATCATGAGGTTGTTTTGTACCATTTTAGTAAACTTTGATGGTTTGAAATTGTATGGCTCTAGTGAATTTAGGTGATGTATAAAAAATGGACGGTTGATGACTGCTGGTAAAATTTTGATTTGAATTTTGTAAATTCTTAGCTAAATTTTTACATTTTGGACTTTGGCCGTAGCGCGGCGTCTGTCCGTCCGTCTAGGCGCCTGTCCGTCGTCCGTCTGTCTTGCATGAATCAACTTTTCATATAAACAACTTCTTCTGAAATACCAATAGGCGTAGAGTTATCATATTTGGCTGGAAAGTTCCTCTGATGAAGCCCAACAAAGTTTGCAAAAAGAAATGACCTTGACCCACATTCAAGGTCACAGAGATCAAATGTGTTAATACCTTTAAATGACTTCTTCCAAAATACCGGAATGCCTAGAATCATTATATTTGGCTGGAAGGTTCCTTTAAAGCCCAACGAAGTTTGCAAAAAGAAATGACCTTGACCCATATTCAAGGTCACAGAGATCAAATGTGTTAATACCTTTAAATGACTTCTTCCAAAATACCAGAAGGTCTAGAATCATTATATTTGGCTGGAAGGTTCCTTTAAAGCCCAACGAAGTTTGCAAAAAGAAATGGCCTTGACCCATATTCAAGGTCACAGAGGTCAAATGTGTAAAAATCTTTAAATGACTTCTTCCAAAATACCAGAAGGCCTAGAATTATTATATTTGGCTGAAAGGTTCCTTTGATAAAGCCCAATGAAGTTTGCAAAAAGAAATGACCTTGATCCATATTCAAGGTCACATAGGTCAAATGTGTTAACACCTTTAAATGACTTCTTCCAAAATACCAGAAGGCCCAGAATGATTACATTTGGCTGGAAGGTTTCTTTGATGAAGCCCAACAAAGTTTGCAAAAAAGAAATGACCTTGACCAATATTCAAGGTCACAGAGGTCAAATATATTAAAACCTTTAAACGGCTTCTTCCAAAATACTGAAAGGCCTAGAATCATTATATTTGGCTTGAAGGTTCCTTTGATGAAGCCCAACAAAATTTGCGAAAAAATTACCCAGACCCATATTCAACGTCACAGAGGTCACATGTGTTCAAAAATTTAAGCGGCTTCTTTCAAAAAACCGTAAGACGTAGAAACCAATCTTCAAGGTCACAGGAGTCAAATGTGTTAAAATGTTTAAACAATTTCTTCTGTAATATCAAAAAACCTAGAATCATTATATTTGGCCAGTATTTCCTTTTATGAAGTCCAAGAAAGTAAAAGAAATGACCTTGACCCATAGTTAAGGTCACAGGGGTCAAATGTGTTAAATGTGGAACATATGCACAGATATAGTAATGTTGGTCGTAAGGATCCAGGTGAGCGATACAGGCCCTCTGGGCCTCTTGTTTAACTTGTTTTCATGAAGTCTAACACAACCAATCTTGTGAAGACATTAAAGTGATATGAAAGCTGTAGGAGACATAGGTTTACTCCAAGATGGTCCAATTCGAAGAAGTATGGTTGTATAGCTTAATGTTTCTCAGAGTGTGTTTAGTAAGCTATAGAGTCACTATCAACAGACAAATATATTTAATAATGTCCAACACTGGTCAAGATCTGGACGATGTTACTCTACGATGATCATCTTCAATTTGTCATGTCATCACAGGTTTGTTCTTGATAATTTCAATTTGTATTGACTTCTGTGATGGAAGGAGGGTATGGAGGTCACAGGGTGAGCATTATGCAGACTGCTGTTTTGCCCACCTTGACAACTTTGATAATTGGTCAGTGATGGTTTAGAAATTGGGGGATTAGTAATGACTTTCTCACAAACCTCTATGCAATTCCTGTAACAGGGATGAGATTCTACATGTAACAGAGGTCATTATGCATTACAGTGCCTCCTCTTGGATTCAAAGCCTGGGCCACTGGCTTACTACTCTTAAGCTCAACCATTCGAATTAAAGAGACACTCTCTCTAGTCAATTCTGTCTAGCCAAGCAGTATATTTTGGCTAGTATTTATCAGGGTTACATACTTCCTCTCCTTGAAAGATCTTGTCCTGGAGTTTCCAGGGGTTTCAGCGATGTCTATGGAACAATGCTAAGTATTATTCCTGTCTCTCCGTGGGTGCCAATGTCACAGAGGTCATTATTTATTTCAATGCCTACACTAGGATTTGAACCTGAGACCTCTGGCTTACTAGTCTGATGCTCAAACAACTAAGCTGAAGGGAAATTCTCCCTAGCCTAGTGGTATTTTGCAGCTAGTATCTAATTTATCTTATTTACGGGAGCTGTTGGATAGGTCTTTGCAGGGCTTGGTTTTAGTTCTTGCCAAACCTTCACAACACCACTAAGAGCTTATGACAGTATTACAAGAGAAATGGTAATATAGTCCACAGGGCAGTCACCACAACTAATAAGGAGCATGCAGACGTTACAGGACAGTAATGAGGGTCAAAAGAGGTCATACTCCCTATTGAGTCTCTAATATCTATTTCTGGTCTTCTTATTGTCTCCGTGATTCAGATTCTGCATTCTTGGTATTGTTATTCTTTGTTATCTGCTCATACATGAAATCTGAATGTGTAATCATAGACTGATTTCCTTATCTAAAATATTATCACATTTTTCTAAGTATAAAAACCTTTATTGTTTCAGGTCTATGATCCTTAACTTAATTTTGCATATAGTTTTTACCATATTTTATTGTTGTCTAGAAAAAGAGATATCTACAAGTTTGTCAAAAACATCACTTCCTGTGATTATGACTTCGGAATCTGTTATTGTTTCAGATGTATTCCAGTCTGGTGAACTTCGGAATCTGTTATTGTTTCAGATGTGTTCCAGTCTGGTGAACTTCGGAATCTGTTATTGTTTCAGGTGTGTTCCAGTCTGGTGAACTTTGGAATCTGTTATTGTTTCAGATGTGTTCCAGTCTGGTGAACTTAGTAATCTGTTATTGTTTCAGATGTGTTCCAATCTAGTGAACTTCGGAATCTGTTATTGTTTCAGATGTGTTCCAGTCTGGTGAACTTTGGAATCTGTTATTGTTTCAGATGTGTTCCAGTCTGGTGAACTTTGGAATCTGTTATTATTTCAGGTGTGTTCCAGTCTGGTGAACTTCGGAATCTGTTATTGTTTCAGATGTGTTCCAGTCTGGTGAACTTTGGAATCTGTAATTATTTCAGGTGTGTTCCCGTCTGGTGAACTTAGGAATCTGTTATTGTTTCAGATGTGTTCCAGTCTGGTGAACTTTGGAATCTGTTATTGTTTCAGATGTGTTCCAGTCTGGTGAACTTTGGAATCTGTTATTGTTTCAGATGTGTTCCAGTCTGGTGAACTTAGGAATCTGTTATTGTTTCAGATGTGTTCCAATCTAGTGAACTTAGGAATCTGTTATTATTTCAGATGTGTTCCAGTCTGGTGAACTTCGGAATCTGTTATTGTTTCAGATGTGTTCCAGTCTGGTGAACTTCGGAATCTGTTATTGTTTCAGATGTGTTCCAGTCTGGTGAACTTTGGAATCTGTTATTATTTCAGGTGTGTTCCAGTCTGGTGAACTTAGGAATCTGTTATTGTTTCAGATGTGTTCCAGTCTGGTGAACTTTGGAATCTGTTATTGTTTCAGATGTGTTCCAGTCTGGTGAACTTTGGAATCTGTTATTGTTTCAGATGTGTTCCAGTTTCGTGAACTTCGGAATCTGTTATTGTTTCAGATGTGTTCCAGTCTGGTAAACTTCGGAATCTGTTATTGTTTCAGATGTGTTCCAGTCTGGTGAACTTTGGAATCTGTTATTATTTCAGGTGTGTTCCAGTCTGGTGAACTTCGGAATCTGTTATTGTTTCAGATGTGTTCCAGTCTGGTGAACTTTGGAATCTGTTATTATTTCAGGTGTGTTCCAGTCTGGTGAACTTCGGAATCTGTTATTGTTTCAGATGTGTTCCAGTCTGGTGAACTTTGGAATCTGTTATTGTTTCAGATGTGTTCCAGTCTGGTGAACTTTGGAATCTGTTATTGTTTCAGATGTGTTCCAGTCTGGTGAACTTAGGAATCTGTTATTGTTTCAGATGTGTTCCAGTCTGGTGATGCTGCAGCCAATGTAGGGACCATGACAGATGAGAACATGATGGCACATGGGTCTGCTAATGTAGTAGTTGTAGCACAGCCTCAAATGATGGTGTCCATGACAACCGACTTTCATGATCCACATGGCCGTGAGGAAATTGTGTATGACAGCGAATTTTTACACTCAGATCTTGTGAATGAGGGAATATCCCACAACATCACGGAAACAACTTCTAGTGGTAAAATGGAAATATCAACTCAAGTGACTCCATCGTCAATCAGTAGTACAGCAGTAGATCAACATGTTACTTAATTAGAAAATGAGGCAGACTTTGTAGAAGACAAGGAAACAGTTTGTCATGAAATTATGAAATTGGAAGCGAGAACTAGTCAACAAGGAGATGATGGGAATTAGAAAACTGTAAAAAACTCTTTTCATGATTCCATTTCATTTCTGTGAAACTGAAGGAAAAAAGAAGACATGTTTATATACATTTTCAAGGCTGTGTGTCATATACTATCTGTTGTGAAAAGAGTAAACAATATGCATGATTTGAACTGTTTATAGCTGGCAATATACTTTGGTCTTGAGAGTGATGTTATTTTTCTCTAGTTTGAAGTACATAAACATTTTGATATCAAATTTTTTTTTCATAATCGGGGCTGGTATTAATTCCTTGAAATGTGAATTTCATTGTTCATTTAGAATATAGGCAGTACTTGCAGTATTCTGTTTACCGGTATATGAAATTTAGTATGAAATACATCACTTCATATTTATCTGTTGTTTTGCTACCAGATATGAACCTCTGATTGTTGACTTTTGAAATTAAAAAGCAGACTATGAACATTTACTTATGTTTTCAGTTTCTTTCGCTTTTTTCTAGAAATTTTTTTTAACAGTCATGGAGCTACTCTCAGACATACTGTTGGTGATTTTTTCTGAATTTTATAGTATCCTGTGCCTGAATAAGCTGAGGAAATATGTCAATATATTCTAGAAAATTAAGGGAGTTGTGATAGTTCAGTTGGCATATAGAGCATTAGAATTACATGCACTATCAGGTAAAGATACAAAGTGTGTGGTTTGGTGATCAATTCTCCTATTGACATTGTGTTTTACCTGCAGTATGCTGTAATTATTTTTTTTTTAATATTAAACTTCTTCTGAAGTTCCACCGCTGGGATTGAGCTAATATTTGCTTGAAACAATCAGTTATTTAGTCTAGAACTTTTTCAAAATGTTCACATCATTGGACCTGTGGCTTTGAGAGTAAGCATGTGCCATTTTTAATATTTGAACCACTAATGTTTGTGGCTAAACTTTCTATGGTCTCTTGGTCATTCTGAAAAAGTCATATTTGACCCTTGCAATTGATTATTTATTGTAAGATTTTAACTCTGTAGCAAGTCATCACAGTAAACATTAACTATGATCTGTACCACAGATGAAGTGATTTACAGTATGATTTTACTTATGAAAGTCAAGCTCAATACATGACCTTTTCTGATTTCAAATCTTTGAACAAACAACAGATAATGGTATTGATCTACAAAGTATCAGTTTATTGTATTGTGCTACTTCCAGTACAAAAAGGTTTAAATATCAACCGAAGTCTTAAGTTAGGAATACATACATAGAAACTGTTTACATACAAGACTGTACAGTAGAGGGATGACAGACACGGTTTATGTTGAAAACACTTTTGACGCACAACTATACAGCTTGATTTCCTTAGTCTACTCTAACTCCCTTTCAAATGATTTTTTTGTCAAGAAACCTTTAACAAATGGTGAGTTGGACTTACAATTTAGTCATGGATAATTTAGATACATCAACACTGTAACAGCTTGTTGTAGGAGTAATAAAGTAATGATACTTAACACAAATAATGTGCACAACTTTAATTATAAATTAATAATACACTGATCTATCTATGATATCAATTTATTTACTGAGAAGTGAAAGTACATGCAATTATTGTTCTGTATGTTTTCACATAGGAAAATAAATTCAAAAATAAAATTTCTTCATTTTGCAATCACACATTAATGAGCTGAGGAACACGAATCTATATAATGAAGAAAGGAAATATTTTCTCCGTCCTGCATCATGATAAGAAATGATTAACAGGACATTTCAGTTGGTTCTCAAAAACAAAATCAGGTTTCACCAGTGTAAATCAACACCGTCAAAATAATAAGCTGCTTTGTCAAAGAGAAAGAAAGGTTGTGCAATTGAACCATCAACTATATGCTTAATACTCCTGGTTTATGCTCACTATTGCTCTCTTCACCCCTGTGGAAAATTTCTTGACAAAATTGAAAGTTTCATGTGTGACACCTTGTGAATAAGACAAGAAAAATAGTTTGATCCTTTGATGTACATCAAACGAAACTTGAGGTTACATAATAGTATGTTGCACTGGCTTCAAAAAATTGTATCAGTCTGTGATTGATCAGTATTTCTCCTGAAACCCACTTTAGACCAATCAAATTACTTTGCTTGAGCCTTCAGGAAATGCGCCAGGAGTGCAGAGAGTAAATGTGATTGAAACCTCTTGAGTATCGAAGACGAATCAATCTGGGGGATATGTTTATGCTTGAACACGTGAGATACCATGTAGTCTCAGTATACATATACAAGTTAAAGGATCTGATGATCTAATATAAATATTAACTACCATATCTTTGAATGCAAGCATACATACTACTATCAGCAGGGTGACCTGGGTTAAAGTATGTTGTTCCCATCTTACAATTATGTGTATTATACACACTTTCTTCACGTATGATTAACAATGATTGTAATCTGAATAAAAAAATGAAAAGGCAAAAAAGGAAGGATTTTTTTTGTTTCCAACAAATAGATAATAACTTGTTACATCTAAGGATACAGTACCACTGGTAATCATTATATGGACGGATATTACAAACAGTCATATGGACAGATTTTTAAGAGTTAGTAAAGCATGTTGTCTTACAATTAGAAATACCTTTTAGTGTCAGACAAAAGAACTTGATAATGTTACTTGTGGTACATATATCTTTAAGAGATCTATGACCATATTAGCAGTAAAAGTGGGAAAAACTTGCTGTATACTTACATATTACAGTGGATTGCTAAAAGTACCTGATTTATTACACCGATCAATTTGATTGAAGGATTGACTGAAATAAGTATTGAAAGATTTTTGCTAAATAATCTAGGATTGCATTGAAAACAAGTTCTGTGTATACGCAACAGAACGCATTCATGGCCTTGTTCTGAACCCAACAGCCAACTTTGCAAATAATGAACATCACTTCTGCAAAAACAGTGTACTATTGAAGACTCATTTGCTCCACTTTATATATCAGTACATTATGTCATTAGGAATAACACACTATAGATGTAAGAATGCAGTTTTCATGGTCTCCACATTCCAAAAGGCAAAGCTGACTTTAGAAGTATCACTTAAATGTCTACATACAAGCATTAGTCAATCTTCTGTCACTAATCTGAAACCTTTCGTTGTACTTTTTGACAATACACGTCTTTCTCATTATGTTGCCTTAACACTATGACAAAACCATTATAGAAATACAGGATGAGAAGGTCAACATACAGCATAGAATTACCCTGACAGAGTTCTGAAAAAAAGTAGATTTATCTACAAAAAATACTACAAGGGTAGTTATATGACTAGTACAAGCTAGATATATACAAAATTCACTGAACATTAACCAACCAAAAAAGGAAAAAAATATGCAAACTTATGAAAACATGTAAACTGCTGATAAAACAAGGAAACATTGATGACACTCAGGTAAAGTGAAAGATTACCTGTCATGTTGCAGTGTTTCATCTCGTGTCTAACCCGAAATACCTCATCAGACATTACAGCTTTCTATGTGATAAAACAACTTATTTTAGACATAACTTAGAAGGTACTCTCACTACTGGTGGTAACTTTGTTCGACCTACTGCCATGTTGTGTTATAGAGCTATACTATAAGACCGGATCGGTACTCAGTGTTAACAACTGACTGAAAACTGTAATGTCAGGTCGTTTGTTTGATTGAGAATCTATCAAATTTAACTGGTCATCTTGTGTCATAGTTGCAAATATAGGTCTCATTACATATTAACGTAATACAAAAGACGTGTACATACTTTAAATCAAAAGCAGGAATGTAATATAAGAGACTGTATATTGTACTATGTGACAAGCCAGTACAAGTACTAATTTAATCATTATGTGTGGCTATAGGACTACTTGTACATTTTTACAACTTGCTATGATAAAATATCTTCTTAAAGTTTAGACTCAACAAAATGCCTCTGAATCTTGTTTGCGAGATCTGCATGAACTACTTTTACTGAAGACCATCAACAATAAGACCTTACTACTGTTGTGCACTTCTAATGTCTAGTAATCAGACTTCTTTCTTCATGATTATAACACCCTTGTGTCAATTTTTGGATGACAGTCACTTGTTTCTGTGTTGTAGTTATTTTTATTTTCTTAAAGCTTTTAATATAAACTGACATTTTGGAAAACTCATGCTTCATCTACCTCATCATCATCATAATCATCATACTTTTCATCATCAACAGACTTTGCATATGTTGCATCAAAGTCATCTTCATAATTTTCATTACCATCATCGTTTACAACACTGGCGGCTCGAGAACTGCGACTCTGAACAAAGTCCTCATCAATTCCGTAATTCCTTAGAGTTGAAGCAAACTTCTTCTCTGCTGATGCTCTTGCATTCACCTGAAAAAAAAACCCGTGACCATAGTATACATATCAA
Organism: Ylistrum balloti; assembly: GCF_031769215.1. Classification (NCBI taxonomy): domain Eukaryota; kingdom Metazoa; phylum Mollusca; class Bivalvia; order Pectinida; family Pectinidae; genus Ylistrum; species Ylistrum balloti. The sequence goes on along the minus strand of NW_026782270.1, from coordinate 69,890 downwards.
AATTCTACCTCTGTAATTACTTATTATTTCTTGCTTGGATTCACAATGTTATAGTAACTCATAGGAGCAAGACAAAAATAATTTGGGTGTATGCAAGTTTTGGATTTTCCATTTTGATAAGAAATGTCATAAAAATTGTTGATGACATTGTAAAAATGCTATTTGTCACATTGATACACAATAAAAACCTGGTAGTCAAATGGAAAATCTCATATATGATCAGTGAAAATGTAATAACTGTTTATATATATATCATTAAATAAATTCAACTCATAACATTTCAAATTCCTAATAAACACCTGGTTTAATGTCGTATCGAACTGGAATTCCTAGCAAAAACTGTTATCCAAAGCAAATTGAAATTTGACTTATGTATGATAGAATTAACTATGAGACATACTTGACAAATTAAGGAAAGCAAAATTTAATTAAAGCAGTCAGCCTAATGGAGTGGAGACTGTCTGTTTTTATCTCATCTCTTGGTATTATTTTCATTATTACACTCATTACAAATTTGCTTGAAGTCTGACAATAAAACTAAATTAAGTTATTTGATGGACACAAAAAAATTATCTTCTGTAAGGATTTTAAAGTCTCATAACACTGGCAAATGTTGATATACATTCATCAAGATCGAAATCATCCGACATCTTATTGATATAAAGCAATATACAAAATTTTGTTCAAATCAAACGAAGGTAATTAAAGTTACTTGCTGTAAACAAACAAAACAAATTATCTTTTTAAGGTCCCATAACTAGCAAATGATGGATTAATTTTGACTAAAATCAATCTCATCAGAGATCTTACTGACCTCAAGCAAAATATCTCTATGATCTGAGGGCCATAGTTATAAATGTTGATGTCAACATTGCCTGTCTGAATATCAAAAATATCATGCAAAAAAACAAGGTTTGCATTAGGTATGTTTAAAATGGGGCGCTCTTCAAATTAAATTGGACCCTCCTGTATATCCTGAATGCCATATCCCACGAAATATGGGGTCTTTTTTTATTTCTATGCCATAAATGGATATTGGGATGGCTTCATCACAAACTCTTAATGATGATAACAAGAAATAGATTGAAGAATGACAAATCAGGATCCTATATCCGTATATCTACAGCTTAAAATCTAAATAGTTAGCAAAATGTTAAATAGGCTAAAAGATACAATTTTTCTAGTTTACAAAGTATCAATATAAAGAACTCAGTCACAAATATACCGGTATCAGGAAATTGTGCCCTCACCTGACTCTCTTGTTGAAACAACAAAGGTCTTTTGTTCACTCGCGCCTGCATTTCCTCCAAACTCTTCTGGTATTCCTCTTTTCTTGCACGGTCATCATTTCTGAAAAAATATATTGGGAATGTTAATATGTAGCTATAATTTGACAAAAAATGGTAACAGACCTTAAAAGCATAATTACCAATTCATGTGCACCGAGCTGGCCATTTGATATTTCTTTATAACATTACAGATCACTTTGCTGGGTACTTACTTGAATGTGCGAACTTTTTGTCTATAAGTGTCCTCTAGAGTGCGACCATTTTCCCCATCCCTTGTCTTGGACATGATCTGTGTCCTCAGTCTCATTTCGCGTATCCTTCTCTTTCTATCTGCCTCAAGCTGCTCGCGTTCTTTATTTGTCATGTTGTGAAGCTTCTTTCTGAAGAATTAACAACCCACAATTCTTAAACATTGACTTTTATAGAAGCTGGTTCCTACATTCACTATTACAGCGGGTGTTCATTTGCTATACTCATCAGGACAAGTAGCATACATATGACTGATCCAATCACAAATTAATATACAAACATTTACTCCGTGGATACCTACATGTACGTGTTATTGTGAACTATTTATTGTCTCTTAATTAATCATCCGTTTGTATACAGTGTAACAACAGTATACAGTCAGTTTATTTGTATAAACCCTAGCATGCAGCAGTAGACAGAATGTTTAAAACCTTCCTGCAGACTTACTCTAAGTCAGGGGCATAGTATTGGATTTGGATACATTGTTGTATCTTTATCTTTACTATGCAAACCACTCACTACAGGTGAGGCCGAGGATTGAATAGCGTCCTAACCTCATGAGGGAATCCAGGGCATGCTTCCCTGGAAACGTTTTGTGCATTTCTCTCCGGTGCAATTGCAAATATTCTCTGACAACAAAGTTTAAACTTTTCTTTTAGGTTTTGATATGGTGGAGTTTAGTTACTCATATTAATTTTTCCTCGAATGTCCATGCTTCAAATAAAAAAGTTTCTTGCCACGTTGTTTTTCATTCACAGCACAAGGTGTATCTCTTGTGCGATTCCTTAACTACAATACATTTCTAAGAAATAGATTTGATTTACACTGTTACTAATCTAGAAATCTTGCATGAATATGAACATAAGAACATGAACAATTTACAAACAAATAATGTAAAGACTACCTGACCTGCTCCCCCCACCTGATCCAACTACTTTTTAAGAGCTAATAAGAAAAGTAGATTCTACTGTGCGAGGAATATTCAGAATAATTTCAAATATCTTAACTTTCATCTGCTTACCATGTAGAAATAAAAAGAGAGGAAAAACAGCAGAAAAATAATACAGATACATAAGAGTTTGGTAGTACATCTAGTTTTGCCACTGGTGAGAAAATATATTGCAACACCCTGTGTTATGATTTTCTAGGTCAGCAAATTGATTATAAATGTGAATTTCAATACCTTGTGTGATTGTTCCTAAGGTCGGCTGACACAGTATTTTTTGCTGGAATGGAGTCAAGTGAAGTAGATAGGGTACCTAAAATTTGAAGAAAAATTAAGTGGAAGTATCCAGTAATGCCAATTAAAACATGTACACATACAATATTTACAAATATACGTAATTCCAGTTTTTAGTTCTTCTCATATTTTAGATTGACAAGTCATGATATCAAAATAAACTGATACAACATTGATTGATGTCAGATAAAAATACCAACCTAAACTTCTTGGTGTGACTCGAGGGTTCTTGTATGGCCATCTATTCTCCTTCATATTTTCTTCATCTCTCTCTATGTCTTTAATAATCCTGTCCTGTGTTGATTTAAGATGCATTGTGTTGAGTTGAAAAGGTTTAACCACAGTTGACTCTCTTTCACGCTTGCGTCGTGCCAGTTCTTTTTGGAAATGTCTATAAAGTTCATCATAATCTGGTACTTCATGATTTACTTTTGGCTGGAACTGAGCTTTTCTTTTGTTTTTAACTTGTTTGTCACGCTTTTTAATTTGCTCATATTGTTTTCTTGCTTCCATATTAGGAGGTAATGTTGCAGCTTTTAAAAGTTCCTCTGAACGCATTTTTATTCTTATTTTTCTGTACTCTTCCTCTTCCATGATCTTATCATTAACACTGTTATCAATGACTGAGGTAGGCACAGGTTTAGCTTTAAATGATGTAGACTTCCTCACATTATCATCAGATATTGGTGCTGATTTCACTCGTCTGTGCTTCTTTTTGTCTTCCTCTCTTTTCATAAAATTGAATGGCCTTTCTTGTGATTTGAGTAATTCCTTGCTGTATTCTTGTATGTATCTTCTTCGAGTTTCATTCTTTTCTGCAATTTCATCATACATTGGTAAATATATGTGGGCTGGCACTGGTGATGCTTTGAATTTCTTTTGACATTCCATTTCTTCTTCCTTGTATTTCTGCTGTAACTTTTCTTCTTGTTCCTTCTGTATCTGTGATATTTTCTTTTCTTTGTTCATTTCACGAATAGTCATTTTAAAAGGCTTTGGTATAGTGATTCTATGTCTCCATTCTTTTTCTTTTTCTTTGCGAGTGACTGTAGCTGAAGATGGTCTTTTAGCTCTTGGTGCGTATTCTTCTATGGAAAAATTATCCCACATGTCATCAATGTCCGCCAAGGCAGTTGTTAATTCTGGAGTTTCATATGTTTCAGACTGGGTTGTTTCATATCTCTCCACTGGCTCATCTTCTTTTGCCTCTCTGGCTGCCTTTCTTTCTGCTGCAATTTTCAACCAGACTTCCTCTTCTAAACTACGTGCAAGATTTAGTGACCCACTTCTTGTTGGTGCTGAGCTTGGTCTTTCTTTTGGCACAGTAGTTCTTTTAACTGGCAATGTCCTTATTCCAGGGGAGGGCACAGTCCTAATTCCTGGCGACTGGGCTGGTCGACCCGTAGGCGGCTTACTTGCAGATTCATTAAGAGAATTTCGTGAAAACATTTCTGGTGGTTGGACACCATTTACTTCTGAAATATATGTTTCTTCGTTTTTTGCTAAATGAACTGGCACTTTGCCAAAATCTGCATAGGAAACAAAGCCGTTCACATTGTCGCCCTGGTCAGAGTTAATTTTACGATTGTATAACTTTTCACATATTGCCAGAGTTTTCTTATGCTCACTTTTTAGTTGTATCAACTTTTCATAAAATTTGTCATCTGGCAAATTGTTTAATTCCCTTGGAATATCCTTGCTGGCGGGATCCGACAGGGCAAGACCGGGCAAATAATCTCCGCGGGTCTGTCCCTCATCATCGAACATCTCATCCTTTTCTTCTGCATATTCATCCCCATAGTGGATGAGTGACGCAAGTGTTCTTTCATTAAAAGATGCTGACAATCCTGTTTTAGGATCAACTGGAGGTTTGACACAGGCATTCGTCAAAACAGCCAAACTGTGATGTGCTGTTGCCATCGTCGGCCATTTGTTGATTCGAAACTATGTCGGATGATACGGAGTAAATTATTTCTATTTTTTTTTTAATCAAAACGAGACAGTATAAAATACCCATAAATGGAGACTGTGTATCTTAGAATTTTAAACACGATTATTCATATTTCATTTTCCAAAGTTATTTTCTTATGGTTATTACTTAATCATTTTATGCGTGACATGCAATCAAGGGAGATCATTCTAACGCTTTTAACAAAATGTCTTGCACCATGTCATTAAAACGATGCACGTTGTGTTTCGCTACTATTAGATCAATGCGTATGCTTCCAACCACGTCAAAAAAACTACAAACTGCAGCGTCTCAAAATGAAGAAACAGTTGATATTGTGATATCGGGTGGCGGCATGGTCGGGACTGCCATGGCATGTGCACTTGGTAAGTTTTGTCAGAGATGTATATATCGTGTGATATATATCTCTGGTTTTATTAAATGTTATTCGATCTTATCATTAAGATTTGAAATTGTAATTACTACTCGAGGAAGAAAATAATAAGTGGAGAATCATGTTATCTTTGTGAATTGTATCACGAATTAGATAGAACTATGAAGGAAATATGTGATTCTAAATAACTATCAGATGTCAAACGAGCAATTTTCAATGAATGAACATTATAGTTGTGTAACTTGCAATGCTGAATGGCGTTACAGAGATTTACCGAAACAGACACAAATACCGAAACAAGACCGAAACAAGCCATTTGTAGGGGTTTTATCATGCTGATTACTAACATATCTATTAAATGTCAATCAAATATACTTCTCTAGGTAAAAAAAAATAAGATATATTTGAGTATGGTATGATTTACACTGACTTTGATTACGAAATGCTTAACGGAAACAAGACGAGGATATAAGAGACGTAACTCTTACAGAACTGTTGTAACAGAACCTGTATCATACTGCACTTTAGAAGTGTCTTACCGATTTTTATACAAGTTGTTTATCGGATAATGTACAGTTTGTTGAAAGTGTGCAATGCAATAAAATGGTAAAAAAAATGTATTGTATTTTACTTATGTACTCAAACTTTATATCTATTTTGAAATAAGTACTATTCATTGACTACAGATCTGTTTTAGACATGGATTCACAGGCCTACTTTATTTTTGGGAATTAATTGAAACTTATGATATCGAGAAAGTAATGTGTTAATAATATTTAAGTGGGAATTGTGTATTTCAAGAACAAAAATGGTTCTTTTCATGATTTTTTTTGTAGCTCTGAAAAGAGCTGTTTGCAATAAATGATATTGAAATATCAATTTATCAGAGCTGATAATAGGTGTCTTCTGGCGCTATGGAAATACTTCTGCAGCCCCTTCTTGTTGTAGTGAACTAAATCTTCAGAATAAGCTCTTGGGTAAGATGACTGGTCCATCTTTAACTTGTCTTTTATTTTGTGTCTTAAGTTTCTTGTTGATGGCACGTCTTTGTTTGTCAAAGTTTTCAAATGTCAGGCCATTGCTGAATTTGCCCCGTCTGGAAATCTCTTGCATCAAAATTTGTTTTATGCCGCTTGAGTGAAGTAGGTCTATCAGAGCAAGGGTTGATGAAAACACACCGGCTGGAGAAGTAGTTGTTTCTATGTCATTTCCACCAACACACACATAAACTGTGTCAGGCTTGAAGAGCAGCAGTTCTTCCAGTCATCTTTTAAACCTCGGAGTAGTGAATATTCTATCAGCCCTCATCCCACCTTCTGCAAAAAATCTTACATCTCCAGGAATCTTCATGTCATACTTACCAAATGCACCAAGACGTGCAATGCAACTACTTCCGAACAATGCAACTTTCGTCATTTTTTTTTTTCTTGAAGGTATGGTTTTACTGGCACTTAAATTGTTTAAAATTTGTGCAAGTAAATGAGCGGTCCCATGGAAAGCTCTCCTTCCAATAAGAATTTTTGTTCAACAAATGGGCGGGTTTGATTAAAGAATTACTGCGATATTTCTCCAAACATTTCCTTTGTTTTCATTAGATCACAAGCTATCAAGATAGTTGAAAAGCTTGTTAAAAACCCTTTGTTTCACAATCGCCACAAGTGTTTGTTTAATTGCCCAGGTGAAAAGAATTGCCACTCGTGACCAATTTGTAAAAATAACACCATTATCATATGTTTGAACACGCATTTTCACGAGTACCTGAAATTTCATAAAACAATAAGTCCCATGGACAGTGTGAATGAAATCTGCATTTTTCCCAAAATCTTGTCACACACTTTATGGTTTACCATGGGTTGTGCACGCAAATTTCAATATAAAAAATATCCTTGCAAAAAATGCAAGCAGGATTGTAAACGATTATGTCCTGTGTAGTTTCTGGAACTGTTGTATACATGCGGAATGGGTTCTGATGTCAAGATCTCTACTTGCTAAATGGTCCAACGATAAAAAGACTTTCCTCTGTTTTGAATGCTGTCATGACCACAATGGTATTTTCAATGTCAGAGATGCACTGCTGCGGTAAGTAAATTAAAATTATTGTGTTCTCTGTCGTTATTATAGTAATGTATTTAAGTATGATTGCTTCAAAACACTGTTTAACACGTTATTTTATATTAAAAATTAACGTAACTCAGCTTCCTGTTTTAAACAATTGAGTGTGGTATGAACTGACACAAAACCTTTATTTCTAGGACCTATCTTTATCCATGACAACAGGGACTATGAGACCTATTGTACATTCTTTTCATATCTTAGATCTAAACTAACGGGAGTAGACAAGTCAAAACTCATGGTGAACGCAATCACCGACAACTTTCATGACCCAAGACAAAGTACTTTGTACAAGACATTTGAAGCAAAATGCAGTTGACAGACTAGAAAATGACAAAATTGACAGAAGTGAAATAAAAATTATCGTAGGAAAACTGTTTGGAGACAATGGACTAGTTGACAGTGACAACTCCATTTGTTTTGATGACAAATGTGACGAAATTGTAACACTCTGCCAATCTACAGCGCCAAAGTTTTATGATAACAGAATTTTGATAATTTAAAACTGTCTTCTTATGGTGTTCTTTCAATTGTTTATTCAGTTCATATTTCAAATAATTACTGTAAAATTTAATATACCCTTTTTATAAAGTTTCTGTTTAGTGTTATTTTGCTCATATGTAACATGTTTTATATGAAATTGACAAAAGGAAAGAAAAGAAATAGAAAGAAAAGAAAGAAAAAATGAGATTTCAAAATAAAGAATATAATGAGAAAAGTAGAAAAGATTTGTGAAAAGAAAAATGAAATCACTTGCGTACATAAGAATAAATAAATAAATAAATGGGTCTCCATGAAAGTAGGGTCTCTGTTCCCGAGACCTTGGCAATGCAATGATATTCTAATTTGAAACTCATTGAATTCATCAAGTTAATTGATCATTGTAGCTGATGGCTTTCTTTGTTTTATTGTTTATTTCTTGTTGTATGGTCAGATGACTGAAGAGTTTTTGATTTTTTTTTTTCAATAGATCAACTGAAATATCTTTTTTTTTTTTTTTGTTACAGTCAGTTTTCATCTCTTCTGTCAGGCATTGGATTCTGGAAATACTGAAACCAAGGAAAAATCAAAGACATGATTATTAATTATTTCTATATTGAATCATGATGCATGCAGGCTGTTAATACATCATTAATAAGAACGTATGAGTTATGCCCCTTGTATTCTCACTTTGTGTTCTTTTTCGGTAACTACATTAGATCATTTAAAATCAATATCAGTTATCATGGACTTTTATTTGCTAACAAAATAAACTAAAATGTATTATGTTAGCGGTTTGTTATGAAAATACACCAGCCAAACTACTTAAAAAGCTCTGTTTCAGTCTTGATTTGGTCTTGTTTCAGTAATTGGGTCTGTTTCAGTAAATCGCCTTACCCTTTCAGAGACAATATGTATCTTTGGCACATTAGTTTTTGACCTCTTAAGAATCATATATCGCTAGCTACTCTACGTTGATAAATTTCAACCAAACAAATATATAAATGAATTCAAATGTTTTCATACTTTAACATTTACTGAAAAAAAAACTGACCGATGAAACACTTATAAAAAAATCTACAGATCCGACCTTAATTCGCTCACCTGAAATTGGCGACATCAGTATTGGACGTGTGTGTGCACTTCCGTTTCTGATGACATCACTAATTATTGAAACGCTTGAGTTATAATTAGCATACAGTGACCCTGATGTACACATGTATTACATAAAATCATCATTCAAAGAGGAATGACATTTTGATGAAATTGAAGAGAAATTCATTGTGCGAAAGTGGTGGATATCAGTGTTTGTGTGTGCAATTTTTCGTAGGACTTAGATTCAGGTTTTTATGGTTTGGTCTTTTTTTACTCAAATGAGTAAAATTTCTTGGTAAACTTCTTTGTTATAATGTAAACTTTTTAAATAAGTTAGTTTTTCATCTTTCTGTCTACAACTCAATTGTTAAATAAAATAAAAAATGAGTTCTCAAAGGTGATGATTTAAAAATCATCATTTTTTCAATATAATTCATGCATGGTTGGATTTCCCCAGCCTAAAAGTTGCAAGAAAGCATGGCCTATTTATTGGCATCCGAGATAAGTCTGACAAGGCGATACAGTATCTGACAGGTTTTCTAATCTTTTGATCAATGATGCTGTTATTTTCAGAATTGATATTTTCAAACATTTTGAATGCTAGGTCATGAAGAACTTCTAAAAGACAAGAAGATTGTGTTGTTGGAAGCTGCGTCCAAGAAGAACTACACTGTGCCAGATACATTCAGTAACAGAACATGTGCTATAAGTCCATCATCTGTAGACTTACTTAACAGTAAGAAACACAGTCTATCTTTCTGAATTCCATTAGGATATTTCTAATCATACCCTATCACTTTCCTTCTGATCAACAAAATGGGATAAATCATATCAAAATAATGAAAATGTCAATTCCATTTGATATCAAAGGGAAAAGAGTTAGAACATTTGTTGTATGTAATGTCAAATATCTTGTGACCTTGCTTGGGCTTGAGCTAGTGACCTTGCACTCTCAGGGCAACCTGTACTACTGGCTGAAGTTGAATTCCCATTAGGCTGAGTCAAGACTAATTTTCTCCAAATGCCAAACATGGTTGAAGTAATCAGTATTGTACTCTCTACTTCTCCACATGTATAAAATACTTAAGTAATCTAATCTATGGATAATGTTTCCAACACTGAAGGATTCATCTATCCTGATAGCTTTTATATTATACACATGTGAATATTCAGTGTCACAATTTCTGTTTCATGAGGCTTGATAGCTACCCTTCAATCTTTATATTCAATATTGCTTATCTCAGGTAACTGTCAAGGGTGCTAGGCTTCTTGTATAATATACACTTGTCAATTGCATAGCAGAAAAATGTAGAACCTGCATTAGAATGATGTCTAAACAGATTTGTCTCCTAGTGGACATATCATTCCAGATACCTGCAGACTGAACAATGCCAATGTAATATTGAAAAAAATATCAGTGGTTTTATAAATGGTTTTGTAAAAGAAATTTAAGAGATGCTACATCTGTTCTTTGATGTTATAAACTGGCATATACATGAAACTTTTTTGTCAGGTGTTGGTGCATGGGAAGAAGTAGAAAACATGCGATGTCATCCTGTGAAAAGAATGCAGGTACATATATACCAGTTTTCTCTTAAGCTTACTTATCCTTGTAATATGGTAGATACACATACTACAATACAATGTACACAAAGATCTAGCCTCCACAGGAACGTGGCCCAATTAAGTTCAAAAAAGGTCAAATGTCTTCAGTTCTGTTTGAAAAAATTTCAATCCACCAGCTTGAACATCCTTTGGTAAACAGGATTTATTTTGTTTAAATAGAGGCTTTATCCCACCTAGCCTAAGGACAAGGGGACAGAGGGATGGCTCACAGTCATTAAAGACTAGATCGCAAAATTCTTCTGTTTGAATCATTGATTTAGCCTTATTGGGAAACATCCCTGGTGTAGGGAAACCATTTTTTATTTGTTTTCGTAGGTTTGGGATTCCTGTTCAGATTCCCTGATTGCATTCAGCAAAGAGAATCTCTTAGATGATATGGCTTATATTGCTGAGAATGATGTTATAGAAGAAGCACTGAGAAAGCGTTTAGAAGCAGTGTCAGACCGTGTGGATGTCAGGTATCAGACATCGGCTAAATCCTACATCATCCCAGGAGTAACACCAGGACATGCAGAAACACACCAAAATTCCTGGGTAACTGTTGGACTACAGGACAACCATGTGCTGAAAACAAAACTTCTGGTATGTCATTCTAATTCATGTTATGTTGTTGCAATGGATTAAATTATTGAATTGTCATGTACAAATGTAATTTAAGGTAAATACAATCAATTGAAAATAAAATCAAGACAAAAATTAACAAACATCATTTCAATCTTTTTTCTTTAGTTACATTCTAACAAACTGATGTTTTATATTATAAGTCATGGATATCAGGTAGTCTTTGCTCACTGAACATTTATGGGAAAACATGTTTCAGATTGGAGCTGATGGTATATTTTCTGCAGTGCGTAAAGCAGGTGAATTTCACACATTACAAAGGGATTATAATCAGACAGCTGTTGTAGCCACGCTTCAAGTGGATGAGGTATGATACTGATGATTTATATTGTGTGCTGATTTTTTTGTCTCATGACAACCTTATTTTTGTATTGATTTATGTTATAATACCTGGTAACTAGAATTTGACCTTACAAGATCTCTCAGATAAAAACAAAATATATAAGTTTTTGTTTCTTGGCTTAGAAAATGGGTTTATTGTATTTCACAGGACATGTGTTTACATTACAATATATGTGCATGGGAAGTGAAATTTGGTACATATGAGATATTATTGCGAAGTGTTTTCAAATATAAGTAATTAATTGTCAGTGTGCTGACATGCTATTGGAACAATTTACTCATATTACCATGCTTGTCACAGTGACCTTACAGTAATGTACCTGGTAATATCCAAATTCATCACCTCAACCTGCAGCTCTTGCTGCAAATTTGTTCTGTCAATATTTCAAACATCATTACCTGTATTTTTAATCTGTCAATATTTCATACATCCTTACCTGAATTTTTAATCTGTCAATATTTCAAACATCATTACATGAATCACTACCTGAATTTTTAATCTGTCAATATTTCAAACATCATTACCTGTATTTCTAATCTGTCAATATTTCATACATCCTTACCTGAATTTTTAATCTGTCAATATTTCAAACATCATTACCTGAATTTTTAATATGTCGATATTTCAAACATCATTGCCTGTATTTTTAATCTGTCAATATTTCAAACACATCCTATATGTGTATGTGACCTCATAACATCTCTACCACATCATCTGTAGATGTGACTATCTAAATAATATTGTCTCTTTTTGTGACCTCTTACACTCTCAAAACATCATCACCTGTATATGTGACCCCTCCCTATCTCTGTCACAATCACCTGTATATGTGACTTCTCCCTTTCTCTGTCACTATCACCTGTATATGTGACCTCTCCCTATCTCTGTCACTATCACCGGTATATGTGACCTCTCCCTATCTCTGTCACCATCACCTGTATAGGTGACCTCTCCCTATCTCTGTCACCATCACCTGTATATGTGACCTCTCCCTATCTCTGTCACCATCACCTGTATATGTGACCTCTCCCTATCTCTGTCACCATCACCTGTATATGTGACCTCTCCCTATCTCTGTCACCATCACCTGTATAGGTGACCTCTCCCTATCTCTGTCACCATCACCTGTATATGTGACCTCTCCCTATCTCTGTCATCCATCACCTGTATATGTGACCTCTCCCTCCCTATCTCTGTCACACCTGTCACCTGTATATGTGACCTCTCCCTATCTCTGTCACCATCACCTGTATATGTGACCTCTCCCTATCTCTGTCACCATCACCTGTATATGTGACCTCTCCCTATCTCTGTCACCATCACCTGTATATGTGACCTCTCCCTATCTCTGTCACTATCATCTCTGTCACCATCACCTGTATATGTGACCTCTCCCTATCTCTGTCACCATCACCTGTATATGTGACCTCTCCCTATCTCTGTCACCATCACCTGTATATGTGACCTCTCCCTATCTCTGTCACCATCACCTGTATATGTGACCTCTCCCTATCTCTGTCACCATCACCTGTATAGGTGACCTCTCCCTATCTCTGTCACTATCACCTGTATATGTGACCTCTCCCTATCTCTGTCACCATCACCTGTATATGTGACCTCTCCCTATCTCTGTCACCATCACCTGTATATGTGACCTCTCCCTATCTCTGTCACCATCACCTGTATATGTGACCTCTCCCTATCTCTGTCACCATCACCTGTATATGTGACCTCTCCCTATCTCTGTCACCATCACCTGTATATGTGACCTCTCCCTATCTCTGTCACTATCACTGTATATGTGACCTCTCCTGTCACCATCACCTGTATACCTCTCCCTATCTCTGTCACCATCCACTGCCTAAGTGAACTCTCCCTATCTCTTTCACCATCACCTGTCACCATCACCTGTATATGTGACCTCTCCCTATCTCTGTCACCATCACCTGTATATGTGACCTCTCCCTATCTCTGTCACCATCACCTGTATATGTGACCTCTCCCTATCTCTGTCACCATCACCTGTATATGTGACCTCTCCCTATCTCTGTCACCATCACCTGTATATGTGACCTCTCCCTATCTCTGTCACTATCACCTGTATATGTGACCTCTCCCTATCTCTGTCACCATCACCTGTATATGTGACCTCTCCCTATCTCTGTCACTATCACCTGTATATGTGACCTCTCCCTATCTCTGTCACTATCACCTGTATATGTGACCTCTCCCTATCTCTGTCACCATCACCTGTATATGTGACCTCTCCCTATCTCTGTCACCATCACCTGTATATGTGACCTCTCCCTATCTCTGTCACTATCACCTGTATATGTGTCCTCTCCCTATCTCTGTCACCATCACCTGTATATGTGACCTCTCCCTATCTCTGTCACCATCACCTGTATATGTGACCTCTCCCTATCTCTGTCACTATCACCTGTATATGTGACCTCTCCCTATCTCTGTCACTATCACCTGTATAGGTGACCTCTCCCTATTTTTGTCACCATCGTCTGTATATGTGACTTCTCCCTATCCCTGTTACCATCACCTGTATACGTGACCTCTCCCTATCTCTGTCACCTGTATATGTGACCTCTCCCTATCTCTGTCACTATCACCTGTATATGTGACCTCTCCCTATCTCTGTCACCATCACCTGTATAGGTGACCCCTCCCTATCTCTGTCACCATCACCTGTATATGTGACCTCTCCCTATCTCTGCTTCTGTCACCTGTATATGTGACATCTCCCTATCTCTGTCACCATCACCTGTATATGTGACCTCTCCCTATCTCTGTCACTATCACCTGTATATGTGACCTCTCCCTATCTCTGTCACTATCACCTGTATATGTGACCTCTCCCTATCTCTGTCACCATCACCTGTATATGTGACCTCTTCCTATCTCTGTCACCATCACCTGTATAGGTGACCTCTCCCTATCTCTGTCACTATCAACAGTATATGTGACCTCTCCCTATCTCTGTCACCACCTGTATATGTCTCCCTATTTTTGTCACCTCTCCCTCTCCCTATCTCTGTCACCATCACCATCACCTGTATATGTGACCTCTCCCTATCTCTGTCATCATCACCTGTATATGTGACCTCTCCCTATCTCTGTCACCATCACCTGTATATGTGACCTCTCCCTATCTCTGTCACCATCACCTGTATATGTGACCTCTCCCTATCTCTGTCACCATCACCTGTATATGTGACCTCTCCCTATCTCTGTCACCATCACCTGTATATGTGACCTCTCCCTATCTCTGTCACAATCACCTGTATATGTGACCTCTCCCTATCTCTGTCACCATCACCTGTATATGTGACCTCTCCCTATCTCTGTCACCATCACCTGTATAGTGACCTCTCCCTATCTCTGTCACCATCACCTGTATATCTCTGTGACCTCTCCCTATCTCTGTCACCATCACCTGTATATGTGACCTCTCCCTATCTCTGTCACCATCACCTGTATATGTGACCTCTCCCTATCTCTGTCACCATCACCTGTATATGTGACCTCTCCCTATCTCTGTCACCATCACCTGTATATGTGACCTCTCCCTATCTCTGTCACCATCACCTGTATATGTGACCTCTCCCTATCTCTGTCACCATCACCTGTATATGTGACCTCTCCCTATCTCTGTCACCATCACCTGTATATGTGACCTCTCCCTATCTCTGTCACCATCACCTGTATATGTGACCTCTCCCTATCTCTGTCACTATCACCTGTATATGTGACCTCTCCCTATCTCTGTCACCATCACCTGTATATGTGACCTCTCCCTATCTCTGTCACCATCACCTGTATATGTGACCTCTCCCTATCACTGTCAACATCACCTGTATATGTGACCTCTCCCTATCTCTGTCACCATCACCTGTATATGTGACCTCTCCCTATCTCTGTCACCATCACCTGTATATGTGACCTCTCCCTATCTCTGTCACCATCACCTGTATATGTGACCTCTCCCTATCTCTGTCACCATCACCTGTATATGTGACATCTCCCTATCTCTGTCACCATCACCTGTATATGTGACCTCTCCCTATCTCTGTCACCATCACCTGTATATGTGACCTCTCCCTATCTTTGTCACCATCACCTGTATAAGTTACCTCTCCCTATCCCTGTCACCATCACCTGTATATGTGACCTCTCCCTATCTCTGTCACCATCACCTGTATATGTGACCTCTCCCTATCTCTGTCACCATCACCTGTATATGTGACCTCTCCCTATCTCTGTCACCATCACCTGTATATGTGACCTCTCCCTATCTCTGTCACCATCACCTGTATATGTGGCCAAAACTGGCATGAAATGATCATGACATGGCACTGACCAAAGTTTGTTTCTTCAAACATCCTCTGAATAACCAGAACATCTGGGGTGATGATATTTGGCCTGTAGCATGCTGGGATGAAGGTTTACAAAGTTTGTTGAAATGAATAACCTTAACCCACTTTCAAGGTGGTGGCTGAGTGCCCTTGATTCTTAAATCCAGGTGAAATAAGTTCAAAATTTGAAATCTTGTATTTTATGTCAGATGACCGTTAAGGTCCATGGGACTCTTGTTTTCTTTGTCATGCAAACCTTTTATTTTTTTATTGCCTTTTCAGTCAGTTGATAACTCTGTAGCTTGGCAACGGTTCTTGCCAACAGGTCCTATTGCCATGCTGCCAGTGAGTAAGAATCAACATATGCAGTACACCATGGTTACTATGAACATTTCCGACGGTTCTTATAAATAAAACCATACCAGTCTACCAGATATAACAGCTAATCATTTGTTGAATGTTGTGACTTTTTAACTGGTACATGTTTACACTAGAGAGTCAGTAATATCAATCTGAATTGAAAATATCTCAAATGACAATGTTTGAATTGTCACACAGAAGTTGTTTCTGTTACAAGTACACTATTTTTAACATGTATTTAGAGGTCAAGACAGGAACAGTATTTTCTGAAAAAATAATTTCCATGGGGTTGGTTATAATACAGAATTTGCTGAATAAGTACTAGATTGAATGTGTTTGTTTTGTTCTATAAAATCGTTATAATTTAAGTTTTGAAATGTGATGTTGTTTCAGCTGTCCAATAAATATTCTAATCTTATATGGACAACAACACCTGACCTTGCCAGGAACTTGAAGGAAATCCCAGAGGAGAGTTTTGTTGATGCTGTTAATGATGCTTTTGTAAGTCCTTTGTAACATTACAATTGATTTCCTGAGCTTTTCTGTACCCATTCATTAATGAGAATCATGTTTTTTCTTAGTTATCAATGGATGTAGACTACGTTACCATTATGTTTTATTTTGTAGAGGAGGGCTTTTGGATTGATCAACTTGACTTTATTTCATTTTGAAAGGTGATTGTGAAAGCTGATTGTTATGACATGAAGGTCAAAGTTATCGTGATACAAAGAATTACTTAAAGGATTTTATTATCAGTTTGAAAATGATAATGATAAAAACTGTAATGATTTGATTTCTGATTTCTTAGTGGCATGACCGAGACAGGAATGATTTGGTGGTGAAGGCGGGGGAAATGTTCCAAAGAGTGTTAAATACAACAACGGAAGGTGAGGTAAACTAATGATAGTCCCCTCATGTTAAACTTTAAGTCATCTCTATTTAACTAGTACTTCACGTTATAAGGTCTTTATTCAGTTTTGCTGTCTTTTGTCAGGAGGGATTTGTTCAGATAGACAGGTCACATAAAAATGATCTTTTTCAACCACTTCATTTATATATTTTCATATTATTCATTATAAAATTTGATTTGGTCTCGAAATATATAATTCACTCATTACTGAGAGCATGTATAGAAATAGGACAAAAATTATTTTCCTGAAGATTTCTGCTGTATGAATCAGTCACAAAGTTAAGTCCAAGGTGTTGTTGATATGTATTTAGCTGTGTTTTTCAAGGTATATAGCCATGGACCATCTCAGACAAGGTGGTTTTGGTAATTGCATTGCTTCTTGTTATGTCTCTTTCAAATTAAATAATCATTACATAGACAATGCACTATGTACATATATGAAGGTAGGTTTTGCTTTGAAATAAGTTGGAATGTATGAAAATGAATAAAGGCATGACATGAAGGCGTGTCTTTTTAGGGAATTGAAATAACACTTTAACATCACGCATCACATGACTTCTTCTGCCCTCAAAATATGCATTTTCACCAGACTATGGTAAAGGGGTTGGGATAAGCTCCCACAGTCATCTGCAGGCAGATAGACTGGATAACACAGAGTAAATGCATTATTGCATCATTTTATGTTGAAATATGGAATCATATTGGAAGTTGTTAGTTTTAAACTAATGATAATCCCCTAACATTTAAAAGCAAGTCTACATTTCTGGTACTGCTTATTGTTTTGTAGGAGGAGGTGGTTCATTTCAGCAAATACCGCCATCAGTTGTGGGTGTAGAGGCAAACAGTAGGGCTTCCTTCCCCCTTTCCATGACTCATGCCTCCAATTATGTTCTTCACAGGGTGGCATTGCTGGGGTAAGAACCTGTTACAAGTATTATAGATTCATCTTGATGTTTAGTCACCTGTAACAACCAGCAGTAAAATGTATAGATAATTTTGTCTTGTTCCACAATGTAAAACAAGTCATTACTCATGAATTTACTGGTAACTTATTTCTGATGTCTCTGCTGACATTTCCACAAGGTTGTGGTAGCAGGAAATAGTTAATTTGCATTTTTCCTGAAATTATTGGTCATGTTTGAGATTGCAGGTATAGAAGATTGGTTATGAAAAATACATCATTACATGTATATATATTTATACATTACATTAATAGTAGAGAGATAAAATTTGTGTAAATCAAACATTTCCTCTGATTTCTGACATGTGATTGCCATGGTTACCTACTGAAAAAATGAAACCCCACATTATCCACTTTAACATGACAAGACCAATTTTAGCAAGGATTTATTTTCTTTAATTTTAATTAAAACCTTTATAATGAGGTAATCTAATGAACAAAAAAAAATCACCAATGGCCACAACAGAAACTGTGTACTGCTACCAGTGAACATACCAGAACAATGCAGGGATAGTATTTGTTAGTCCAGGTATACTTTTACAGTCACTTCAACCACATGCAGACCATTTTTTTGTATTGAAAAAAGAAAATGGATGCCTTACTTCTCTGTGCTTTTGAAAACTATTTACAGAAATTTGTTGAAAGTATGTTGAAACATAATGAATTTGAATTTGAAAAAGATTGAATGGTCAGCCAAATTACTTAATTGTTGGATATTTTATTTGAAGACAACCAATGAACTAAGCAAACTTTTTACAGACTTTCATTAATGATAAGCATACCTGTCTTCTTTCCCAGGAAAAGTTAGGGCATTACTTATAGGGGAATGAAACTTAAAGAGATCAAATACAGTAACAGAACTAGATACATGATTCACATTCACAGGGATGCTGCACACAGAATCCATCCTCTGGCCGGTCAAGGAGTAAACTTAGGGTTTGGGGATGTGGCTTGTCTGCGGGACCTTCTGGCTGAGACTGTTTCCAATGGCAGTGATGTGGGTAAGCTGTCATGATTGACTTCTCATTGAGAGAGGAACTGATGACATACTTTTTGTTTTTCCTTGTCCAGTGAGGTTACAATTTCTCTTTAGCATTATTTATGAGCATCAGTGTTATTTTCCATTTGCAGCAAAGAAAACATAGCACTTTATGCTATCACTCTAGCTTCACCCACATATTAAGAATCATTTTTTCTCAGACAAGTTTCAAACTTCATAGTGAAAAGGTTGCAAATTATTGAAGTTCATTTTGTTTTTCCTGAAAAAACCTGTAGAAATTAAGGACTTGTCTTTCAGTGAATCTTTAGTGCAACTGTTGGGAGTTCCTGATGCCCATACAGCTTGGCATAGTAACCTTACTCTGTAATTTCTCGTCTTTTCACTCTCTTTCAAAATCTATGAATTGTTCTCTCAAATAAGAATTTTGCTAAAGTTGATACCAGCATGGAATGATAATAGCCTGTTGCAAATCAGTTGCAGTTCTGATTTATGATGTTAATATGAAATAATTCATGAGAGTTCTAGTTTTATTTTGATGGTTTGTAAGGTTCCCTGCTGCACTTGACACAGTATGAGACAACTCGACAGCGAGCAGTCATTCCTGTTCTGGCAACAATTGATGGTCTACAGAGACTTTACAATACAGACTTCACCCCAGTTGTCCTCCTGAGATCATTAGGGCTCCAGGCCACTAATTCCATGGCCTTTGTTAAGGTATATAACTGATAAAGTTACTCATTTATAAGTAATCACTATCAATAAGGTGAAACAAAGGTTCAAGAGGTCTGAGTGGTATTGAAAACTGCCAGTCTTTTTGGTGTTAATTGATCAATTGAATTTTGTCCATTGTAATGAAAATTTTAAACAGTTAAAAAAAAATAACCGTCTTTATTATTTTGAGCAATTAGCTAACTTTATTAATTATTAAAATTCAATAAAGTGATGTTGTTAATTGTAGGACTATCTGGTGAAAGGGGCCTCTGGTTGATGGTGCTGTCAGCAGTTTAACTGGAATCCTGTATCTTCTGATGTTTTGTTATTACTGTTGAGCCTAATGAAATTATACAATATTGATAATATGGGTTATTTTATTATGACCTAGGATCGAAAATTTTGGCCATGTAACCATGAACTTTGACCTACATTTGAAAAATTCTAACATTGGCCGTAACTATTGCACTGTAAGAGGCAGGGCTTTCGTATCAAGCATGTGTTCCTTGTGACAATGTCTTTTCAGTGGTACCAAAGTTTTTGACGATGTGACCTACATTTGAACATTTTTTACATGAGCCACATAATATTGAACTTAATCTGTCATATCTTAACAACAAAGGGGACAAGTGTTTTAACAAAGTGTGCATGCAGTTATTGCATGCCTTACACAGTAGTTTTAATGTCCTACTTTAAGAGTTTGTTGCAACTAGGGGCATAGTGTTTTTATCATGCGTCTCATTTGTGACCGAAAACGTTACGGAGGTTTTTGAAAAATTTTGTTTAAAAGTTCATGCTCTGAAGACCTTGGGAACTTATTTTGTGGGAGTCACAAAATTTTTGAATTAAAGCATACCCAGTACTCATACTGTCCAAACTTTCTATGGTCATTTGAATAAAATAAGTGTTCAACCATAGCATTTAAGTTTGGACATCATTTATAAATCTAAATTGAAATATTGCTTGTAATACTTTATCAAACAAGTTAAAGGAGTGCCACTGAGGTACAGAGTTCGTGTACTTGTGAACAGCAGATTAATGCTCTGCAATATTTATTTTTGTTAGCCCATGACTTCCAATTTGAGACTAGGGGTCGTACAGGTATGATGTAAGATCGTAAGATCATAAGGCAAGATCTGGACAAGCCAGACTTTTTCCAATTAATAATATCAACAGATACCCCCAACTTCAGCCACATTAATTTTCTACATTGGCATTTTGATTTCTCCATTGACCCAATGTCACGCTTACTCAGATTCTAAGGGTAGAGCAATTGCTGAGTTCATCGCCATTGGCATTGTCGCACAGCAGTTTGTGTTGCCCGGTGTACAATTGGCCGATCGACAGCTTTTGATTGACAGCGCGGTTTAGCCAATCAGTATTCGCCTCTTTGTTTACATTTCGCTACTCCGACATTCTCCGACAATGGTGATACTTTGCTGGGGAACTTGCAACACCGATTTCGCTACCCCGAGCGATTATAGGGAGGTGTTGTGTTCATACCGTTTCCCAAATCTCAGATGAAGCATGAGAAGTGCAAATCTTGGCTCCGATTGTGCGGACGGCCTAAGTATCAACTTAACGAGGAGATCCTGTGGTGTCCTTCTAAAGCAAAGCATTTTTTATTTATGTCTGCTCAAAAGTGCGTAAATATTCACAGACTCAAGTGTACAATATTGCAATGAACATCAGTATTTGTTTTTCACTCAAAATTTTGCTAGCATAAGTTTTATAATCCTCTCTCATGTGCTAATAAGTCGCATGTTAATGTGTGTATTTATAAACAAGCTTGATTTCGGACTGACCATTTTCGGATATTTATTGACTGAAGGGAAATGAAATTATCTGGACATGTTTCTGCTCTTTTACAAAGTTTTACTTTGTGAATGGTCTGTGATAAAATGAATGTTTACTGTTATGGTTAAACAGTTGAAATAAAATCTTAAAGTCTTCCAATAAGGTATTAATATTCTTGATGAAAAAAAACCCCATTAACATGATATAAATAAAAAAAAAAACCAAAAAAAAAAATTAAGAATTTAATGCCAGTTTAGAAAGTAACCATTATATCAGTGATGTATCTTGGTGGCCATTTTATAAAGACTTTATATGACTGTAAAAACAAACTTGTTTTGTTTGTTTCTTTGGGGTTTACCACTTCCTTCCCACTTGAAACAGAGGTGAAAGAAATTGCTGCTGCCGGGATTCAAACACACCCGGCCCTCTGCACCCTTCTGGTCGTGGAGCCTATGCTCTACCAACTGAGCTAACCCTGCATGGCGACTGTTTTTATTTTTATTTCATTAATTCTGCTCCATAGAAAACAACCACACCACTTGAACTTTGTTTTGTTTTTTCTTTTATCTTTTTAATTATTAGCAAAAATGTAAAGAGGAAAAAAACAAACAGATTCAACATTGTGTGGTGTTTAAAGGGTATCTTCAGCGAAAAATCTTTTTTTTATATATATGAAAATATAGGTTACTGTGACCACTTTACAGAAATAAAAATTTTCAAAGATGAACCATAAAAGCGACATTGACTGTTAAAATGGCAAAATTATCGATTTCACGGAAACAGTTGAGTAAAAATCTGAAAACCCAATAAGTGACCAGTGACGTCACAGTATACCAAAAGATACTGAAATCGACTCGATTTAACATGGCGAGTATAGGGAAATGAAAGTACGTGACTACTTAAATGGACTGTTTTAAGTCATTCAAGGAGGAAAGGGGCTAAAAAATATATATACATAATTTTAGGTTATTAAATTCCCTAACGACCGGTATATTTCTTTATTTAATTATTGCACTGCTACCACATATAAAATTAGTTTAAAAAGTAAAAAACCGTCTCAGACATACTCGTCTGAAAAACGGATCGTAGTAATGTGGCGACTTACTGGGTCCTGGCAATATGCGTCAAATGAAAAAGACAGTTTTTACTCCTTCAATAACGGAAAGGGCTGTAATTCATAGATACAAATTTAGTATTTTGAATTCCCTATTGATTGGTATATATATTGAATAAATGCAGTGATTTGCCATGTTAACCTTATTTGAAAAGGAAAACCTCATAAATATTCAACTGAAAACGGGTATATCCCCAAATTTTTCCGCTGACTGGGGAAAACATGGCCATTAATTTCAACTGTATCATCGTCTCTTGTTTGGAAGGACGCTCGTTGAAAGTATGA
The DNA here is from genome assembly GCF_031769215.1 of Ylistrum balloti. Classification (NCBI taxonomy): domain Eukaryota; kingdom Metazoa; phylum Mollusca; class Bivalvia; order Pectinida; family Pectinidae; genus Ylistrum; species Ylistrum balloti. Next base: position 46,988 of record NW_026782270.1, on the reverse strand, counting down.
CCCAGACACGAAACCGTTTGCTTTTAGTTTTTTTCTTCAACGACACGTTAGTCCGATATCATTGGGAATGACGTTCAATGCTGACGACACTTTGTTTGTCGGAGATGGTAAGAGTAGCCTTCCTTTATTTTCGGTAGGCGTGGTTATCTTTGCGTTGTCGATCGGCCAATTATCCATCTCTACACGCTTTTCCCTACTACTGGGTATATATAGCCCCAACATATCTCCCATTGAGCAACTGTGGGATGAGCTGGACAGGTGTTTTAGGAAAATCAATCCATAGGACAATTCCTACAGGGATTCGTGCAAGAGGTGCCGACACCAGGTACTGAAGGGACTCCTTTTTGCGGGGTATCACACTTCAATAACTACCTAAGACAGCGGTGATGTCACACAGACTTTTCTTCTACAGTATTGTAGACTCGTCCCCTTCACATCAACATAAAATTTTGTACAAAATATCATAGGATATTGGATTCAAAATTTAATTGTGCATTGTTTTTTTTTCAATGCTTTTCAGCATGTTGCTATCGCCCCTGAGGCTGAGTATCAGTACTTCGTTTTCATTGGTTCATAAATCGAAAGTTTACTCCTACTCCATCTGCCGGACATTACTGTAATAATTGGATTATCGCCCCTACAAGTTGCTGATGCTAGTCATTAAATGAAACAACCTTATCGACATTTTCTTCATTACTTGTACATCAAGAAAACGTTTTGTATTGTATATTAATGATAATCAGACATCGAAATTTGTAAATACAATGACAAAGACTCACGTTTATGGTGGTAAATTTTGCGAGGCGATGCCAATATGGCGGCTTAACTTTCTTTTCCGCGCGATGCATTGTGGGTGTCATATACATTTGTATATCTTTCTTTTTTTCTTTTTTCGATAATTTACTTCCCGTTTAATACTGTTGAAAACTGTTAAAGATACTGAAATATGTAGTTGAAAATAAAAATGAAACTAAAATAAGAATGATTTAGAGTAGCATAAAATTTTGACGGAAACAGCCGGGATGCTCTGTGCTGCTGGACCCTGAAAGAAGACGGCGGCTGAAAGAAGATGGCGGGTAATTTATGTAGGTAAGTATCACTATATATATGTAAGCTGAATTTGAAGTCAATACTTATACTGAACTATCAATGGCATTTTTTTTTTTTTGCAACAATTCATTTGGAATGAGCCTTCTCGTCTGTAGCAGTGTAGATCTTTGCCAGTTTAAACACCAACAAACACACTTGTAAAGGGTTCTCCGATTTATTGATAAAACTACATTTATCACCCTGTAACAATATATAACAATCATTAGCGATGGCTTTACCATAAATTACTTTGTAGATATCGCACATATACAGCACAATATAAATATTTTGATAACAAGCTGTTCGCTTATACATGTAGGTATAGAACTATTAAAATTACAAATACTTTAACTAGATTTACAGTTTCAAATATAATAGTTACATGCTATATTGAGCATAATTATATATAAAGAATATTGCAAATCTTATCATCCATGTACATACAGAACAGATCGTTAAAAACGCAATAAATTGAATATACATCAGACTTTTAAGAGCGTACCCATTTGTGGAATAGGGCGGTGGGATCACTATACAGCCGACGATATAGTACTAATAAGTAACAGTAATCTGCATAAAAAACAAACACAATACAGTAAATTAAAAAAAACCATATAGCGTTACCGGTACATATATAAATCCGATCACGATTACACAAATCAAAGGAAGCAAATGAATTAGTAATTGCACAATTAATTTAGTGAAAATTAGTAAATGTCTTACCTATCAAAATTCCATCCTGTCAGTCAAGTGCCTATGGACAGAGTGCCGAATAGCGCGCCAAAAATGACCAAAATACAATAACGACAAAGAAAACACTGACCATTGGCTAAGGAAAGGGGGTACTGACGGGATTATCAGAAACTGACCAATCAAGAAATAGAAATACCTTAAAAATACACCAAGGCCAAAATAAAGGGAAACGCATATTTAAATTAATAGACGGACGCTATAACGTATATATGTATTGATATAATAAAAACATGTAATAACGAAATATCGTCTCTGCCACACGTCTATTGAATTTAGGCTTGACGGCGACGCGCAAGCTGGGCACTGCCGCCATGGCACTTTTTTTCAAAATATTTTCAAGACTTTTCCTTTGAAGCAATATGCACTTGAAAAATGTTATGTAAGCATCTAGCACATTTTTGTTGCTTCCGTAAAGTATTTCAGTATTTTGAAATGGATTTATTTTTGAAAGATCGTTTCATAATGGTCTCATCGCAGTCACTTCTGTCAGTGGCCCAACAAATCGGAAATTAACCAGAAAAAAACTTATCCGTAATATTGTACTGTACTACTTACGCTACCGTGAAAAGACCTAGGAATCTATCTGTGTAATATATCGATTTTACTTTAAAATATCGGTCACTGTCCACGCTATTGTAGATCTAGCTCTTTCAAATTTCTGATCGGAGATAATTTATAAGTACCCCAAGGCCAGGGTATGAAATCCTACGGGAACTGTACAGCTATGCTAATTGTAAGGTTTACATGTGAAGTTGATATATATAGTTTTAGCTTAAATTTAGTTTTTGTCTTTTTGACATGATGTCTCGTTGATTCTGTTGAAAAGTGATGCATGTGAACGATTACAATATGAAGATTGGAAATAATGAAGATGTCAGTTAACATCTGAATCCCGGAAAGTGTTTTAATAAAGATTAGGATAAACCTAGCAAAGTGTTAGGTCCCAGTGTGAATGTGTAAAGTGTAAGGTCCCAGTGTGAATGTGTAAAGTGTAATTGGTACAACTGAACTTTTCATATATATACTGTATTTGTTCATCTCAGAAATTTAAGTATTATGTCAACTGCGTCCACTTTCAGTTCAACACTTTTGATTCATTTTTGAAAAACCTCTACTGTAGCTAAATGTGGCATTTGTAATAGACAGCCAAAGTTGATTTTGTGATAGACGTAGCCAAAGTTAATTTTAGGATCAGTTAGGACAGCTACTGTTTGTAACAGGCATGGGTTCAATTACATGATGATGTAATTAATTAAATTACAATTACATTATGAAAATGGCATTGCCATTACATGACGGTCCAATGTAATCAATTAAATTACACATTACTTTTCAAGTCATAATAATTTTTGAAATACAAACGTCAAAATAAATTATCATACTGCACAGATTTATCACACGAATTTAACTTTATGATTCAATCTCTGTATGACCATGGTCAAGATATTATTATTTTCTAGCTGTCCATCGCTTAATAATTTGACAGTCCTGAACGTCAAAATAATTAATTACAGTATATTTAATATAGACTCCTATTGGGAAGTTCAATACTATAAGTTTATACAGAAGTGTGTATTTCTTGCACATAATCATAGCAATAAAGAAATATAAATATTTATTTCCCTTACTCTCTTTCAGCAGGTGGATGTCCCTGAAGAAATGAAATCTGGAATGGTAGAAGGTATCTCTTCTTTCCGACCTCCAATTTGATGTTGAAGATGATTAATCACTTGAGGAGATGCTAACAACCATTTTGCCTTTTAAGGTCACAGTACTTTCTAAAGGCGGCAATATATTAACCATCACAAAAGAAGAATCAACAAATGGCGGAAACTAAAAAAATGTGGAAAAGATCATTGTATACTGCATTTGTAGTAAATTTGTATACAATCTTCAATTTACTTGAGTAGAAAGATTCACTAGTTATACCAAGTTTTTGTAGAAAGGATCACTGTATACTGAGTTTGTAGTGTACATAGAAAGGTTTACTTATTTTTTTTTGTGTGTGTTTAGTGTATACAATATATAAAAAAACTTTTTGGTAGAAAATATCACCGCATACTGAGTTTGTTGTTTACAAATGTGTAGAAAAGATCGCTGTATACCGAGTTTATAGTTTACAATTGTCTAGAAAAATCACTGTATACTGAACATAATACGACTTCTGTTTAAAACCTTCATTTAAACTTAGACATGTATTTTTTTTATTTATCTTAAAAGTCTACCTACAACAATTTTGTGTATGCAATCTTGTACTAGGATATTGACATGACAAGATTACATTGCTGATCAAAGCATGGAAAGAATACTGAATAAAGAAAACAAGATATAAGCATCCTTATCATGTTTTAATTTTTATTATTATCATTATTATTTTTCCATGATGTCTGTCCACATGGAATTTGTAAGCACTCTTGTGCATTCTTATACCACCAAAAGGGTGGGTAAATCGAATCAAGTTGTCCATCTGTCCATCCATCTGTTTGTCTGTCTGTAGACACATCTTGTCTTAGACAACTCCAATGAAACTTTACAGTAATATTCGGGACAATGTGTAGATGTGCATGCACCATTTCCCCCTCGAAATATTGATTGCCATGGCAACTGGTCAATATAGACAGGTTTTGCATGTCGGTCAACTTCTAAACCTGTGGACCAATTTCAACAAAACTTCGCAGGAATATTAGGGAACATGTGCACATGCCGCTGTGTTTCAGAGGATGTTTCTGTGCAAAAGGTCACCATGGGGAGATAACTAAGGCTGTGGGTGTTGGGGGTATTAGTTATCATTTGGATTACAGTTTCAGTTATCCCTGGGCAATGTGGAGAGGATATAGTAATGATATTGAGGATTGACTGTAGAGGTCACAGTACTTGCATAAGTACTATATGATTACCTTGTGAACGCATTGAGACCAAGACAGTTAGTATACCTTACTCAAATTTGGAACATGTATCCCTTATGAGGAGATGTCGGTTTCTTTAGAAATTTCAAGATTATTTTGTAGTGACATACAGAGTTAACTCCCCTGAATTATTCAACTCGTAGAAAAGAAAAATGGCGTCGGTTTTGACTTGCTGTTCAAAAAGGAAACCCGAAATCAAAGGTAAAGACGGGATCTCGGTGAGTTCTTACTCGTAAGTAGTCTAATAAGTGTAAAAACGAGTATTTAATAATGGTTGTGATTGAATGGAATGACATAATGTACCAATAGACAATCGAAAGGCAGACAGTGCTGCATTGCACCGGTGTTACCGGTAAAATATACCAACTATCTTAGTGCAAGTTGAGCCGCGGGAACTCCTTCGTTCGGGAAAAAATGTATTTGGGTTAAATCAAATTAAGTCCATTTCAATGCATGTGCTGTGATATAACATATGGGTTATTCAATAAGTATTGTGATTTAGGTGTTTATGTGCAAAATAGAAAGCATTTTGTGTGTGTGAAACTAATGGGAGGGGGGGGGGGGGGGGTCTGAACTAGTACTGTACTGTACTAGTACTGTAGCATGAAATATAGGCCAAATGTACATGTAGATTGAAAATAGTAAGGTATTTACTGTATACTGTACATGTATATATGCTTATACATCTCAAGCTAAAAATAGTTTTCTAATGCATTCACACTCTTCCACCCACAGGTTCCAAGTACATCTAAAGCGTAAATGTAAAATTTCATTTGTATATTGTAAAATCAATATTTTTTGCAGAGATTTGAACTTTGTTGAATTGCCAAAGGCAAGAAAGAGCAGTTTGAAATCAAAAGAGTGGAAAGCAGGATTGTATCCGGTGGAAATCCTGTCCAGTCCAGAAGATGGTTATGTCAAAGTTCATTTTACAGGTATGTTGTATGTAGTAAATACTATTGATAATTATTGCTTTCAGCATTTTGTTGACTTTTTTATTATTTATTTTTAACTGTATACATATAATATATGCATGCATAAACTTTCATCATTAGGTGTGTAACATTTAACACAGGCTGTTGAACAGTAACAGTTATGTTCTATAACTTAAAAACAAATTACCAATGTTATACCATTAATTAAGAATCTTCAGGATTTTTTTAAACTCAAGTCTCCTTATATATATGCATAAATATGTGATCATTAACACTTTCGATACATGATTAATATTATATCATTGTATATAGAAAAATCTGTATAATCAAATGTAATCTTTCAATTCCTCTAAAGAAAATCTTATGTCAGCCTTGTAAATACTAGCTGTTTCCTACCAACTCAGCTAGGGAGATCTTGTTATCTCATTCGGTAAAGTGTAACACTAGTTAGCGAGAGCAGGGACATATAATACGTATACTCTGTTATATACGTCCCTGGTGAGAGGTCATGAGTTCGACTCCTAGTGACGCATTAAGAAAATTAATAATCTCTGTTACTCTTATGATAGTTTCGTCTGCTTTTTCTTCTTCTTCTTCATCTTAAAAAAATTATCAGGTATCAATGGTTCAATCATAGTAATACATTTTTGTTTGAAAACATTAATTTTAAAAACTACCTGGAGTAATACCTCCCTTGACAAAATAACACTATGGGATCATATTACATGTAATGAAATGAAATACAAAACATTTTTCGAACAAAATGTTACAAATGTACCTTCTCATTTAACTCCCTGCCAGAAATTGAACGGATATTGGGGAGAGGAAGGAAGGGGGGGGGGGGGGGGGGGGGGGGGGGAAAGAAATTGTTTGAAGTCACTTCAAGCTAATAATTCAATGTACCGGTAAATGGTTTTTGCACACTAGATCAACAGGTGTATTTGATAAAATGCATCATTGAAATTTGTCATAGTTTATTTATGATGTAAAATCTTTATTGATAGGATGGAGTGCAAAGTATGACACTATCATCAAAGAGGCAGAACTTGAGACTAATGAATGTGAGGGGACACAGTCAATTGTGAATGTGGGTTCAATGATCAAGGACAGTCTGACAACAGGTTCAAGACTGGACAGCATTGTAAGGCTAAAAACTCCTATGGATGAAAGGGATTTTTCTTGTCTTCAAGAAAAGCTACACATGTTTAAAAAAACAGAAACAAAAACTGTGTACAGCTTAAGGTCACGCTTCGACTTGAACTCTATTTTTGGGAAACATTGGGATTTTAGGATACTTAATAAGGAAGGAGATTGTGTTTATATTAAAACAGCAACAGTTAAGATTTATCATAAATCTCTAAGAGAATCCAAAGAATTTGTTGTCCGAAAGACTGGTGGTCAGCTCAGGATTGAAGAATCATTTCGGCCAAGGGGCAAACAAGTCATAGTCAGTTTTGTGAAGTGCACTGGCAACTACAGAATGTTACCAAATTTGATGGATGACCCTCTCTTGTAATGCCAAAGTTAACATTTAAAAAATGATCATCATTTCTAGAGAAGAACTTTTTAATATACTATTGAAAAACTATTGGAATAAACCATTAAATATACCAACTGTTAAAGAAATATCAACAGCTATTGAAAGCATCTGTACATTGAAATTTCTCCCAGATGAACATAGTTTGAAATGTTTACGTGCTGAACTTTTTAGGCTTAAACAAAATGGTTTACAAGCAAAAGTGAAGGGTGGGTCACAATTTAGAAAGTTTAAAGAACAATTAAAACATTCCAAATATAGTTGGGACGTCAAAGTTGATAGAGAAGAAACTCAGTTTTTAGTTGATAAAATAAAGGCTGATACTGAAAAAGATCTAAGGGATAAAGAAAAAGAAAACAAAGAGTTGAGGGAAAAGTTATGTAATTTAAGTGCAGTAATTGGTACTCCTGAAGTGAAACCTATAAAGCGGAAAGCATTTGCTGATTGCACACCTAGTTGGCAGTCCAAAATTAGGAAAAAAGATGAAGAACATTGTAAAAAAGCACTGTCATTTTTAAAAGATTCAGATGCTGTGCCTGTATCTGTCACAGTGGTCAGGAATGGAAAAGAGGAGGTGCTTAGATTGTATGAAACTGGTGAAAATAAGGAAAACCAGTCACTGGAGGCAAGTGAAACTTTAGATGATTTGAATGCTCTGATTTACATTTTAGATACATTTAACATCAGTAAAGATGCATATCATGAGTTGAGTATGGCATTTAAAACCCTCCCAAGAATTAACGCTGTTAATAAAGTTCTTTCAGATTTAAATTCAAAATTTGATATCATCCAAACTCCAGATGGACTTGGTGTTCAGCAGAGTTTGAAAAAACATTTACATGACGTACTTTCACATAAGATTAAAACTGACAAGAACTTTGCCCCTGCAGGTAAGGTAAAAATTAAAATATCAGGGGATGGTACAAATATAGGGAAAAGGATTCATGTTGTTAATGTTACTTTTACTATTGTAAATGAAGAAAGGAGTGCATCAGTCCGGGGAAACTACCCTTTGGCTGTCATACGAACTGCAGAAAAATATAGTGATCTAGTATTGGGTTTATCAGATTTGGTTAAGGAAGTTGAGGAACTAGATGGCAATAGTCTAAAAGTACAACATAGAAGTTTTGATATTGAAATAGTTTTAGGCGGGGATTATAAATTTCTTCTGCTTGCTACTGGAATATCTTCAGTAGCTTGTCAGCATTTTTGCATTTACTGCACATGTAACAAGGCTGAAAAACTAGACCTCAGTAGAAATTGGTCTATGGTTGATCCATCCAAAGGAGCTAGACTTGAGTATAAGTGTGAGGAATTGGTACAATCTTCATCACTAAAGAGAAAGAAGGTCAACAAGGGTTTTTTTTCTGTGAAGAATAAGCCACTTTTTCCAAGCATTACTCCAAATCGTGTTGTTATAGACCATTTGCATATGTATTTGAGAATATCTGACAAATTGTTCAATCTTCTCCTTTCTGACTTAAGATGCTTAGATAACATAAATGAGAACTCCACATTTACAAGTGTGTACGAGAAGAAAGACAAACTGAAGCATGTTTTGAAATTAGAAAATGTGCTACAGCAACTTGGAATACATTTTGAGATAGGTGTAAATCAAGAAACAAAGAAATTGGACTACAGAGACCTTACAGGTCCAGAGAAGCGTGTTTTGTTTGACCATTTTCATGCATCAGATTTGTTTGAGGATAAGGACAGAGCAGCAGAGATTCAGGAATTATGGGATGGCTTTAAAGACATAAATGAGTTAATAAAATCTGAAAATCCAGACCCTGATGAGATTGAAGCGAAGGCAAAAAGCTGGTGTGCTCTTTATATACAGGTGTATCAAACAAGAGATATTACCCCATACATACACTTGTTGAGATATCATGTGGGAGAGATCATTAGAACTCATGGAACCATGGTAAGATTTAGCCAACAAGGACTAGAAAAACTCAATGATAATATAACAAAGCAGTTTTTTAGGGGATCATGTCATAGAGGATTACCTGCATTGAAGCAAGTATTAGAGAAACAAAATCGGCTCTTATTTCTCGAGGGAAAAGGGAAAAGAACAAAAGAAAGTAGGAAATGTTCAAACTGTCATGGTGCAGACCATAACTCAAAGTCATGTGCCAAGTAGTTTTCTGTGTGTATCTATTAAAAATGCAGCATGCTTTCTTAAGTAAAATCCAATCTATATTGTATTGAGGTTGTGTAACTGCCAGTTATTTGTTGATGTAAAAATGATATACCTGCAGATATAAAAAAAAGGCATTCAATTAATATGAAAGTGAAATATATGACTGCATTAAATACATGTACTGAAATGAAGTTTTTGTTGAAGTTTAACATGCAAATGCATGCATAGATTTGTTTATCTCACTTGGATCTTGGTTTATACATGTATGTAATTTTATAATTGCTTTAAACATGTAATCACCTTTTTCTGTTATATTTTATTCCTATTTTTCATTTATTATTATTATTGTTTTTGTTATCAGTGCAAAGCAGCACGTTATTTTTTCAAATAAATTTTGATTGCAAAAATTAATGGTTTAATGGTCTTTTATCACGTCTTTGTACTTAAGCTGAGAAGTATAAATTTCAGGCGCAGTGCAGAATACTCAGGTAGAAAATTGCGTCAACACCGTTTCGAAAAATAGCCGGGAAATCCTTTAAAAACGGCGGAAATCCTGTCTTTTTATATCCAATTTTTCATTGGTCAAGGGCGTCAAGGTCTCAATGACGTTATCCTATTTGTAATAGACGATTGGTTCCGAAGATCAACATGTTTTTTATAGAATAAACAGGACGGTGTGGTATTTCCTATTGATAAGTTGGGTACCCTAGTACCTTACATTGCTGTCAGTACGGACGATTTTCGTTATATTGCAAGAAGATTACGTAATTAAACAATGACCAAATATTCAAAGAAAAACATCCAGTTTGTAATAGAGATTCTGAGAAGTGGCCTTGAAAATAAAAACAATTTCTCCGAAAAATCGAGGTCGATAACTTGCAATATCGACAGGATGAGCTCCAATTTCAAGGGAGATAATTTCCGACTACAACTATATATTGATATGAAAGTACAAGAAGAATAAGACCAGGTTTTCCGGAAGAATAGGCATCTTCTATTTTAAGTTATGGTGACAAGTCAGGTTTGTTTTAGAAAATTGGTACTCTTATGCAGTCATTTACAAACAATCTGGAAAATGAAGCTGTCCAATATTTGTATGTAGCATGTTATTTGCACGATGGTCTTAAACCAATAGGATACGCAGTCTTTAAAGTGATATGGTGTCCAAGATCAACATTCCCTACAATGTATCCAAAGAAATGGACAACTTCCCTATCATTGCATCTTGGAGCCTACTTGGGACATGTATTACATAAGTAATACTATTTTGCTCGTTATTTCCGATATCTGCTGATCATTTTTTTATAGGCTGCAATGATTTACTGCTTTCAGTATATAGCAAGCTAATAACTAAATTTATTTTTTAATGGTCTTAGGCATGCCAGTACTTTGATTGTTAATTATAGTATTTTGCAGGAGAATACCAACATAGGCTTGGTCAGTTCAAGGGGTTTTTAAAGCCAACTTTTGAAAACCATTCATTGAACCTGAATTGGGCCTATGATCATGATAGTGCCTAAGTTGTCCCTTTTATCATTTGAAAAATGTTATGTGATATTTTCTGTAACCATTAGAAAAAAAAAAGCAAAAACTTGAAAAGAGTATACAATCTTTATAATCTATAATTTGGAAACATTTCAATGGATCTCCGAGCAGCTTAGGTTAATAAATCGGCTTATATGGAAATTAATTTGTTACACCATCGGAAGTCCTTATCCATTTTGATGTACACTGAAATTATGCGTTCTCTAGTTTTCCATAATTTTTTTTTCCCATTTGGTAGAAATGGTCAAAGCCAAATCAAGTTACTCCATGAAAGTTTCCTTGGTAATTTTTTTACTGCAAAAATCATCGATTTATTTCAATTCAATTTTTGGGTACTTTCGAAATTTGGCAGTTTTATCTCTTTAAAACCAGAAAATTTAGGATTTCAAAGTGCATATTCCATTACTTGTTCCTAATGTGCTTTTCTATAGGTTTTTACAAACATCTTGTTAGTATGGTCTTGTATATAGCTTTCCCAAAAAGTTTCAAATCAAAGAGACTCCTTCACCATTTTTAAATGTGCAACAATATAATCATGGAGGATTTTTTTCTACCAAAATCAGCACTATCTGTTCAAACTGACCTGAGGTTTGACATATGCTATTGGTATGTGAAGAGTGTGCCTTCACAATTACCTTCATTTAAAGCAAGTCTAATCACCAACTTGCAAAACGTGTTCTTTAAAAAATGCAAGCTGGTAAGTACAATTGCTTTATTTCATACAAAACACATAATGACAAAGTCGGTGTATAAAGTTAACATGTTTATTATTGATTTAACAATTACTCCAACAGTTACATTCATTTATAAATTTTGATTACATAGAAACTTAAATTACTTAACTATACTTTAAACTTGATAAATTTCGTTGTCAAGAATGGAATTTCTGATGAAAATTTAATATTTAAACATTTTTATAAAAATGATACTATTTCGAAATATAATCAATATAAATAATTTAATATCATTTGTTAATATATTGTTACTCAAAATAAGAAATTGACAATAGTTATTAGTCCAGAATTTCAATGTCAAAACAGCCATAAGTTATGCAAGAAATTAACTTGACATCTTAAAATTTTTTTCTTTGAAAATTACCTTTTCCCTTTACCAATAAATTTCTTTTTCAGCTCTTGATTATTTCTTAAATATTACAATATTTTGATGCCAAAAAGTCAGATTTAATATTGCGAGCAGGCTACCCAACCCTACTCCCATTTAGGAAGGGGGAGGTAGGTTTTCCCGAGGCTCTGTCCAACTGGCAGTGTTTTCTCACTTTCTGACTGTGCCAAATTTATAGCCTAAAAAGATTGTTCAAAGTACACATTTATCTTATTTGCCTTGTGCTTCCCATATACTGTACTTGCTCCTCACACGCCACGGGATCCAAAGAAATCTGAAAATAAGCACCTATACACAAGAGATGACTTCTTGACAGAAGCAAATGCATGATACCTTATCACGATAATTTGAAACATCAAAACATGTCAAAAACATACACATAAATATTACCAAAAACACCATTCATAAAACAACTTTTTAAATCGGAAAACAATCGTCCCAGGCCATCATGAAACCTTCGTCGCAGTCAGATTTGCCTTGGATTTCGAATATACACATTCCATTCTTACGAAAATGCCAATTCTTTCAGTGCTTTACAACTAGACAAGTTAGAAACTCTTCTGGAAACATGAAACCAAGCATGCACAAAAGCAACACTGACCTGCAAATAATGCATCGAGACCACAAAATTCTTTAACCATCAAGGATATTTCTCAAACATTATACACTTAAAACTCTGAAACTAGTGCTCTGTACATTCAGCTTGTCAAACTTCAATTCTCCATCCATCTAATCAGCAAAATAATTCAATTGGAAGGTGAAAGCATTTATACAAGTTTAAAAAAAAAAGGTTAGGACTTTTACGGCAGCAAAATATTGAGTCTCTGCTAGTAAAAGTGAATACTTGTTTTATGTCAAAATATTTCTTACAACAAATGAAAAAAGTATTTCATTAATGCAAGTATTAAATGAAATAAAAGAGGCTGAATATAACCTGCTAACTCCCAACATCAGTCTGCATAACAGTATCCTATTGTCGTCTGTGGGTACAACTAGTTAACTTCTTGGGAAATCTTTTGGATAAATCTGCGTGGTATTACATGTAAAACTTTCTGTATCTGAAATTAAGAAAACTAGTACAATTTATGCAGTCAAAAGACTGCCTGCATACATTTCCTCAAGTTTTAATACCACTGCATTAAAGGCATCCAATGTAAAAGGTTTACAAACTTACTTTCAGAGCAAGATAAATCTATTTTAATGTTGTTCAGTCCCAGTAAACTTTCAATACCTTTTATCAAGATGCTTCACTGACCACAACACTACTGAGGACGCAAATTTTATAAGTATATATTCAAAATTAAAGTACAAAAGAGAAAACATCAAAGAATCTGACTTGGTATGATTTCAAGATAAATAAGAGCTACAGACAGCTTTTCAATAAAAAGAATCCTTTACAATAACAAAGAATGAAAATTCCAAAATTATTCAGATATACGTGTATTATCATGCAACATCATATAAAGCTCACTAGTCCAAAACAGCGGAACTTATTTGGACAGATGGCTCCCACGTTTTGCTTCAAATGCAGGTACAAACAGGAATTGAGTGTGCATACAAGGATACTAAATAGTCTGGCAGTACAATATGGCAAGCAGCTTTCTTGGAAGATCAGTGTGAATCTGATATGGCATTTAAGTTGACCGACAAGTCACAAAGGTAAAGCATGTCACACAGTTTTCATTATCTTCAAGATATATAGAACTTAGCAAATTATACTCAATATTTTCAATTCAAAACAGATCTTCACTTCAAAAAGTTTCATATAAATAACCTTGCTGAAAAAAAAAGGGTATAAAAATTCCTGAAACACCACATCTAGTTACCGTCACGTCAAAAATAGCCAAAGGCACAAGTAATGAAATCCATCATCTACAGCAGCAGTCTATGTTGGCACAACACATACAGCCATCATGAAATCTGAAAGTCTTCCTGTGTAAAAACCATAGCAAATATTGCACCACAAATCACTTAAATAAACATCTCAACCATGCTGTCAGTTTTCCTATGCTGGTCAACTTGTTAGGGTAAATTGTTCAATCAATAAAGATAATTCTTCATAATATTTATCAACTCCTCTTCAATTTCTCATCGTTGAAAACATTGCTAGAACACATATCAACAATTCTATAAAGAATCTGCAGGAAACAAATGAGTGGAAATACTGCACAAATCTAAATGGCTACTCGATTCACCATTCTATCACAAAGATATCCACAGCAACAATATATCCAGTGTTCCCATATAACCCAAGGGTCAAGCATTTGGTACAAGTGTTATTGGCAATCCATGATACAGGATTTGTTGGCAAGCAGCTCAAATATATAATGTGGTAAGATACAACATTTCATCTCTAGGTAGAGTCTAACTAGCAACAAGGTGTGTAAACCAATAGAAATGTGCTAGGAAATAAAAGTAATCTTGACAAAATGTCTTGAGAAATTTCATGCAGAGTATATAAAACCTGGTAATTTAATGTCAACAACAGTATGATATGGTTATGTAATATGGTAAATGCACATAAAACACCAAGCATCACCCATTGCTAATCATAAATTTTTCCAACTCGACCTTAATCTTCTTTCATTCCTTGCTCCAATCCCAGTGCACAGATGAAATTTCTTTGGCTAAGCTTCACAATTATCAGACAAGTTACAACAGGATGGGGAAAGCATCAATGCTGACATGGCTGGTCTGAAATTAAGCAAGTAATGCAATGTTGCAGTCAAAGACTGCCAATTGAAATAACATTCCACTGAATACTGATTATCTGAACAGACTTCTGGAATAGAATAACTGGTATTTTGAATGTTATTAACCTTTAAAACATGTATACATTTATGCAATTTCTACATTATAACTACAACACTCCATTAAGTATGTTGTTCAGTTTACCTGGAAGATCAGTAGTATATAACAGAACTGGTACAAGTTTTGACATCCCCATAATGGCTACTCGATTCACCATTCTGAACATTTGAACAGTGGCAGCATACCTAACAGGTTTATTTACAACAGACTAGGCTAAGCTCACCAATAACTACATGTAGCTGTTAAGGCCTCATCTTATTGTGGATACTTCTGAAATTACAAAGTCTGCATATTTAGTATAACCCCTCCCTACCCTGTTCACTGTACTCAAGTAGTCGCCCTCCCATAAACTTTAATTTATGTTAACAACTTCCTCGCTTGATAACTTGTGTAAAACCACATCAAATCATATTTTACCTAAAACCATTTTCTTCCATAACGCATCATTTCAGCATCAATTTAGCATTTTTACAGAAAAGCCCAACCTAACTATACATTACTAAAGATGCAACATAGTTGGAAATTATTTTTGGTTGCACATAAAACCAATATATCTTGTACACAATTCTTTACCACCATCCCCAAAAGATCAGATTGCAAGTCTCCGCAGGTCACGGTCCATCCCTCCATTGTCGGCAATTCTTTGCGATGCTTTTACAAAACGTCAAATCATTTCTTTTCAATGTAATGTTTCAGGACTTCAAGATCAACTGAAATCAATTAAATATATCCAACTCCCTCGTCAAAATTCTTCAGTTTCTATTACAAATCTGTGGCAACTAATTGCAAGTCAAAGTTTCAATATATGTTTGAAATAAAAATTTGATGGGAAATAAAATCATCAATATTCAAATTAGCCAGTATCAATGTGGGACACCATATTTACTAGTACATTTTATATATAACAAAAATTTATACACAGAAAATTAAATGGACATCTTAAAAAGTTTATTATGAAACTAATCACACCACATCTATATGTTAAATCCTCAGATTACTAAAACATTAAAAGATAAACAAATTTTAACAAAGAACCTCCTTTATAAGTAGGTTTCAAAAGAATGTCATTCAGGTGCAGAAAATTGATTTACCTTTACTTGATATTTAATTTCTTTCCTGAAAATAGCAAAATACATCACCACATCCCTCGAAATCCAGCAAATGCTTGTGGATAAAGTACAATTATTTGGAGAATTATGAAATAAATTTCATTCAAAACGGAATTCTTTCATAGAAATCAATGCGTCACTTAGGGTTACATAATATTAGTATAGAAATGCATTCTTCCAAGATTACAATCTCTTCCCCTTAAAGCATCAATACAGCACACCAGGAATAATCTAGGTATATTGTAAAATTTTAATCTCGCTCCTGTCAAGCATCTCCTCAGCAATATCAAAGTTGTATTTATAAGAATTCTTGTAAATAAGACTGCATATCAGTATCTACTCCAGCCGTTTCCAAATCTATGTCTGTTGGTCCACTACCTACCAAATTCTACTGGTGCGAGCATTTCTGTATTTACAGCATTAACAGGATACTTACAGTACACAAAACTACATGGCTACTCGATTCACCATGGCCTATGTGTTACTGTGGTGAATGTGATGTTTCAATCATTCATCCTCACTGACCTTCCGGCAGCAACCGCTTCAAACCTAGTCATTGCACTTACAATTTCATTCATACTCTACTGTACACAATTCAGCTATTTTAGAGACCACACAAGATTTTCTTACTAATCAATAGATCAAGTTGATCCTTATTAGTGAAATGCCTTTTTAGAAAGTTGAAGCACACAACTTAGAAAGTGTATAACAGGACAAATGTTGCAAATGAATAAGGTACACAAGATTTTAAGCACCAATTCATGCAACAAAAGTTTAATCTGCAAGAATTTATGATAAAAAGCAACGATACAATTGTGTGGTAGCACCTTAACCAAAAAACCAATGCTTTATGGTAGATTTTTCAGTCATTAATAAAATTCAGCAACTACATGATGAATAAAGTATCAAATCAATTAAAATTCTGAGGTACAAAATATGTGATCACCGACAAAACAGTACAGTACTTCATAAATTGACAGTGAAGTTCCAAGGGACAAAAGTTAGAAATGTTTCAGACCACAGATAGTACACAAGGGAAGTTGGAACAACAAATAAGCATAACACTAGACTAATTTGGGCTATTTTTTTTTTAACAAACATAAACAAAACAAAAACAAAACATACCCACTTCTGGATGGTGAAGTTTTTTTCAAACTATCAACTTCTTGTATAAAATCTGAAAATAGATGTATGCAAGCCCCCCCCCCCATCCGATACGTTATATGTACGTGAAATATTAAATATTGTTTGTTGTTTAAACTAGCTTATTGCAACCTGTTTCCTCAGAATAAAGTTTCATTTTTTTTAAATTGTCAGAGAACCTTCTCTTACAAATACCTATTAATACCATGAAATTAAGTTTGAACTAAGATTTTCACTCAAGACAAAAGGTAAACCTTACAACAGCAAATACAGATTCAACCAATGCCATATTTGACATTAAGTTATATAAGTTATGTACAATTCACTTCATAATAATGTGCATTTAAGTTCCTTTTTTCTATATCAAGGTGTTTACCCAAATACCTCTACAACAGTTCAATGAAAATGGATGGTCTTAATCATAGGTCATTTATCCAGACACTCGCTTTGAAGTTCCAAATCTGTACGTCTTTTATCTTCCCTTGAAATCCTCCTTTTCTACAATTTTTCAGAGGAAACAACTGACCCTTTGCAACATGAAGATGCAAATCTGAAACAAGAAAATGTTACTCCTCTCTCCCGACAACATAACATATTTTTGAATCTACATAAAATGATCTATATTCTTTAATCTACATTAAAAAAGGTCTAAACAAAGCTAACTCTTCTTTTACAACCTATGTACATTTTTTACGAGTCTTTACAATTCTTTGTCTTTTTCAGTTTTCAAATTATCAGGTTTAAAATTTACCTTTCACAAAACTACTTACGCAGGATTCCCATATTCAGAGGAAACATGGTTTCTAGAGGTTAATCTGGAAAATAGTGATGCAACCTATTCCTGTCCACTTGCTAAAAAGTTAATTATTTCCAATCCTCTGATAACCAATGAAATTTACTTTTAAGATTAATTCTGACAATCATAATCTAAAACAATAATCAATTTGGAGACTAAAGACACTCCGTTACCAATCAAATGCAAGACAAATGCACAAAATATATATTGCATGATCTTGACAATTACATGAAATGAACAAACAGACCCAACAAGATTTCCACTTCTTTGACAAGTAATTGCCTTTGCAACACGCAGACGATGCAGATCTGAAAAATGCAAGGTGTAATTCCCCTCCCCACAAACTTGATATCTAATGAAAAGTTCTCGTTTTTAACAATTTTCAGTCTATCTACTGGTATCACATGGATCAAAACATCTTCAGTCTAAATATCAATGTTATTTAACAGAGCATCCATTTCTTTAATGAAATTACAAACTTTGTGTTTATTATCTGTCAAGAGTACTCCAATTTCAAATACCTTTTGCAAAATATCCCAGAAACTGGCCTTCAAATTTGACAATGACTTCCACTTCCATAACAATTCATCAACTTTGCAACAGTCATAAATCTGGAAACAAGCAATTAAAACAGCTCCTCCAAACCCCCAGGTAAAATACTATGCAAAATTGTACAACTATTAATTAATATTCTTTCTGCAGGTTATCTACATCAAAACTTTATGTGAATTGGTCGCATTACATAAAATCTTCATTGGATGGATAAAATTGAGAAGTTTACATTACAAGTATAAAAAGAATTCCATACAATTTAATGTATAATTAACCCATGCAAAGCATTTCCAATTTCCATTTCCCCCAAATAACAGCACATCTTTTTTCATAAGTTTCAAAGCACCTTTACAAATTGCATTTAGTTCGAACAGAATACCTTCCACGTTACTTCATGAAACCGAACAGAATACCTTCCATGTAACTTCATGAAACCAAACATTTTTGCTCATATTCAATTAATATTGACTGTTGCTCTAAAGTTCCAACTTCCAAGTACAAGGGAATCCTCTTTCTTTTCAACCTCTTTCTGGCTAAAATGTCTGTAAATAACAATACTCTTGGAACTCTTAGCAGTTCAACTTGGCAACATCAAGTGCAAATCTGAAAAAAAAAAACCAATCATTTTTCCCTAACCAATTCACTATTTTCCCCATGAACTGGTGCCTTGCTTATTATTGAAGACATGTAAGCATGAAAAATGGAGTGAATGTTTACTTCTATTTGGAGTAAATTCAGTATCTCTGAACTCTCAAGAACTAGCCTATTTCCATTTCTGGTCAACGAGCTGAATTGCACAATTTCTTTCAAATAGACCTGGAAATAGTATGCAACATACCCATCCTCCCATATTTCATTATTTGCAAGATTCATGCATGACCCAGTTAAGCTAGAAATAGCTTTCATTCATGAAAAAAGGGTACTAAACAATTACCACAATTTATACATATCAATAAAACAGTTACACAAGTTAATTTGAACTAATTTGCATACCGATCCTGGTCTCTTAAAATCTGATTTGATGAGCCAAGGTTTCAACTTGTCTTCTTACAGGGTTGCAATTCAACCAGACTTTTACTTCATATCAGGACAACTTCTCTTGAAAGATCACCAATCCCACTTACCGAGTCTGGGTTTCAACTTCGGTCTTTTCATCGGGGTTGTTATTCAACGAGAATAACTTGTCTTTACAACAGAACCTCTCTCAGTGTCTGAAAAGTAACGACTTCTCCCCAACCAAATCTAGATACCCTACAGAAATATTTCTATGCACGACAACCAGTCCTCAGCACTAGCTGTAGTTTATTATCAAATTAGAATACAATTTAATTTCACTTCATCCAAATTCCAATTTTACTTGCTTTAGTTTCTATTATTTTAACAAAGTTATCTTTTACCAATGTATTACTTCTGTCCTCTATACAATATTTACTACACATTTTAAATACCTTCGACAATACAAATCTGTTATGTCTGCAGAAAAGACTTCCACTTCGAGAACGTCTCTACAAATCTGCAAGTAAACCAGACATCCCCATCCCGCTGGAAATTTAACACAAATTACAACATTTTGCATGGTCTCCAACAAACCGTACATCGTTTTCAACAAAGATCTTGGTGCACAGTCATTTTGCATCATTCATTTTAAATCTGAAGGGGTAAAAGGAAAATATTACAAATTTAGTACTTTGCTACTAATAAAGATCAATAATACAAAATAGTGTAATAATCTGCATTATTTCGAAACTTTTTGTAAACTGCAGGTCGACATAAAATGGGATGAAAATATGCATACCACAACTTTGCCTTATGCACTTTCCATTTCTGGAGCCAAAATCGGAACTTTCAACTTCCCTTGTAGTTAATCTGAAATGAGCAGATATTCACATTCTTTACTCCTCCCCAAACCCCCAGCAAAATTTAACTATCATTACATCCACCTTAAAGACTGTCCAGAAACTAAATATCTGCTACTCTTGTTTATTATACTGTCAATAATACGATCACTTGCCAAGTTCCAACTGGATGTCTTCCATTCTATTTTCGACAATTAAATGTCAATGAAATACATATCAAGCACCAATATGCCAAATGCTTTTATGCAGTCATGCAATTGGATTATTCCTGTCATGTTTAACATATCTACTTTCATTAATGTAGAATAGGAAAAAGTACAAAAAACCTGCAGGCTTGAGCATCTTGGAAGACAGGATTTCAACTATGCAACATCTAATTCAAATCTGAAATGGGAGAATGATTAACAAACTTCCCACCTATTCCTAAAGGATGCTCAACATTGGTTTTCATCACCTTTTATTTCATAATTTCCAAGAACATAGTTATAGATCATGCTATTTAAGGAGGACATTCAACACCTCTCTGATACATGATTGAAGGACTTTTCGTAAGGTAGTCTTGAAAACTGGCAATCAATCACATCATTAATGATATTTACCAAAGTTGCACACCTTTTTTTATTTTTTATTTTTTACAAAACTACAACTTTCCAGCAGACTCCCGATTTTCATCTTGAAAACCGAGATTTAAAGCTGTAACTACAACATCCATCATTCAACAAGGCATTTCTATTTTCACTACATTTACCAATTTAGTACTAAGGTAGTCGACATCCAATTATTTCTCCTTTTAGTATAGCTTTACATTGGTCTCAAAATTCATGTGCAAAACGATTCATTTTAGTTAAATTTAGAAATTATCTTGAAGAACAAACCACATTAAATACTCTATAAATAACTTCGAGAGTAGAGATGGTCATGGTAAGTCAAAATTCCAGTCTCCCCTTCAACTTTAAGTCTTTCAAAACTGGTTATCAATTTCTGCTTGCTTTATGAATCATTAATTCCGAAATATTAATGCAACTCCCACATCCAGTTTTTTTTTTTTTTTTTACATAAAACAACTATCATTAACATTTAACTGAACATGAAATTGATCTTCCAACAATTGTGATTGAAGAGACTTGCATTAATCAATCTTAAAAGACTTGTTCAGATGTATATGGTGCACATCTTGAAAGTTACAATGATGCATGCAGCTTGCCTTATTCTTACTTCTCGATGCATGAGCACTTTCCATTCATGTTTTGTTTTTTGATGCTAAAATTGCAACTCCCAATTCCTCCTTGCCTTGCTTTTCAATCCTTTTCTGAAATGGCAACAAAACTTCACATCCCAAAGCTTGGGATATTTGCCACACAACAATTTTTGTTCATTGATATTACTTACAAATTAAAACATCTGAAGAAAAGTTTAATACAATGATTAGGTTTTCACAACAATTACTTATTACATTTTTCAGTGTAGAGGATCTTTCAAGTGGAAACCAGACATGCAGCTTGCCTTAATCTTACTTCACAATGCAGACTTGGAATAACTTCGGCCTCTTCCCTTTCAGGCATTGTTTAAATCTTCAATGCATTATCTGTTTAGGTCTTCAAATCATCTATCATATGCTGCTACTTGTCCTTATATTTTAATTCTGAAATGGCAACAAACACCCCCCCCAGCATCCCAAACATTTTTTTGACTTCTGGACTTAGTAACATTCAACTCTTACTTAATCCAAAATAATGCCATTTGCTTTCTGTTATTAACTATTATGAAGTAATGCCGAACATTAGATTTCCTTCAGAAAGGTTGAATTCTAAATCCTGTCAAGATATGCATCAACAATGCCTTTTGAACTTGTGACCAAAGTTCTATAAATCAAAGCTCAATTAAAATACACTTTACATGTTTTTATGAATGGTTATTACTAAGCGACTCAAGGTACACATGAAAGTACTCATCTGATTACTAATTTTTTTCTTCAATATATACCAGTGTTGTCTGGTTCCCTGCAGATTTTGGACTATTGAGCAATCAGGACATTGGCATCAGCACCTTTATGAAGAATGCTATGGAGAGAGAAGAGTACACCAACAACACAAGTACCAATATTTAATTGAGACGAAACGAGAAGTTAATAAAATATAAATTTATTAACTATAAATATAACAAATAATCCCCCATCTTAGCTTTAGTCTTAACTAAACGCTTAAGAAAGGTTATCAATAAATCATACTATCAAAATCACCGTGAACCAATATCTTTCAAAGTGCTGAAAAAGTTATCAAATTCCATTTCTATAGAATCAACTCTGAAAGTACTCGTGCAATTGTTAACATTATGTAACGACTGTTTACACATTAAATTCTGATGTATAGAATTATCATTATCTTCGTTATTTACAGATTTGCGATCCGCTCCCTTCGAGGGCCTCCCAACCTGAACCACTTTAATTCTCGATTTATCAGATTCAAGACGCATCACAGTTGCCTGCAATAAGGCAGTTACGAGATAATTCGGATATTTACTGCTACATGTTGTCTTTTTTCGCTTAGCTATTTTCATCAATTTGGTTAACAACATTGTATCCTTGGTGTGAAACAGATTTCGTTGTTTTGCCAGCGAAGCTATTTTGATAGGCGCCATATTGAAACAAGCGATGAAAGGAATGTCCACCTGAACATACACAATTTCGACAAATTTCAGAGACAAAGAATGATACCAACTATGAAAAACAACCTCATAGAAGGACACACGAGCCTCTAAAACACATTTCCAAGCCAAACCCAAAACATTTCAGCCAGCTATCAAATTGTCCCTTCCTAACGCCACACAGCGGCTTCCTCTGTTCTTCTTCCGTCTGATCTATGACGCAGTTTGTTGTTGGGGATATATATAGGTTAAGTTATATTACTACATCACATACAACGATGAATGTAGTCCGTAGTGAAATATAGATGTAATCATCCAGTAAACTGATATATGAAATGATGGAAGTCACATTAAGTAATTATTGGGTCTTTTATATATACATGTGGTTTATTGATTTCATACAATGTCTAGTAAACATATATTCAGTACAACGAAAACAAGTGGATTGATTTGATGGTAAACAGGTCCAGACGTTTCTGCTACGTCTGTTCTATTTATAGCCAGACCAGTTTCGTCCGGTTTTGGTGCGTCAGCATAATGCTTATTGAGGCACGTACGGGTGAAATGATTTTGATGTTCAGAGGACTAACATTTTTGTGTACACACATATATATACCATTTGCTTCCAATTTTTATCATATTGACTGAACAAGAGGCTCAGAGGGCCTGTATCGCTCACCTGGATCTTTATGACCAACCGTACAATATCTGTGCATACGTTCCACAGTAGATGCTTAAAGCAATATGACAAATTACTCCATATGGGTTCTGTCCCTTAGTAGTCCAAAATAAGTCATTTGTATATAAGCCTTTAATGGCCAAATACGATGGGTTTTTGGTTAATCTGAAGAAGTTGATTAACTATTTTAACAAATCTAACCCCAGTGACCTTAAAGATCATTATGGGTCAAGCTATTTTTCACTCATTATGTGGGCACCATTAAGGGAACCTTTTGGACAAATATTATGGTTCCTAAGCCTTTAGCTTAATCAGAAGTTGTTCGAAGGTTTAACACATTTGACTGTTGTGACCTTGAAGATTGGTCAAGGTCATTCCTTTTAGCAAACTTTGTAGGACACCATAAGAGGAACATGGTAGCCTCATATAATGATTCTAGGCCTTCCGGTATTTTGAAGAAGTCGTTTAAAAGTTTTAACACTTTTGACCTCTGTGACCTTGAATATGGGTCAAGGTCATTATTTTGCAAACTTTGTTGAGCTTCATCAAAGGAACCTTCCAGCCAAATATCATAACTCTACGACTTTTGGTATTTCAGAAGAAATTGTTTATATGAAAAGTTGACAGACGCAGGACATACAGATGACGGACGCCGCGCTATGGCATAAGCTCACTTGGCCGTTTGGGCCAGGTGAGCTAAAAATACATGTAAAAAAAATTTGAGTAAAGAAATATCTCATGGAAGAGACAAAAACAAAATTTTCAAGTGATTTTGTAATTTACAAAGTGATCTCATATTTCAATGCAGTGCCATTTCTTCATTAGGTTATGGTGACCTATAGTCATAGTTTTTTGTCCGTTGCCCAGCGTGCATAAACTTTCCCTTCAAATGACTTCATCTTAATAACCAAAAAGACCCAGGATGCTGATATTTGGCCTGTGCCATGATGGGATGAAGGGTTACCAGGTTTGTTAAAATGGATGACATTGACCAACTTTCAAGGTCAAGATCTTCAAACAATTTCTTCTTAATAACCAAAAGGCCAAGGGTGCTCATATTGGGTCTATGACATGCTGGGATGAAGAGTTACCTATTTTATTCTAGTGATAGACCTTGTCCAGTTTTAAAGGTCACAGGGACCAAATATGCAAAAATCTTCAAACAGCTTCTTCTCATTAACTAAAAGGTCCAGGTTCATGATATTGGTTCATTAAGATAATTGGATGATGAGCTACCACAGTTCTTAAAATGATTGACCTTGACCTACTTTAAAGGAAATTCTCCTTTCAACAAGGTACAGAATCATGGAGTTTGTATAGTAGCATGTTTAAGGAATAGGATTTCAAGCTTGCATACATGTTTTTATAAATCTACAATATTTTCGTTGTAAGCTGTAGAGTAGTTGAGCAATTTCAGCCTATTTGCCTCTTTCAAATGTAGGTCTTTTTAATCAGATGACCATTAAGGCCCATGGACCTCTTGTTTAATAATACAGTCAGTATTTCTCTTATTATTTTGATTGGAACAGCTGTCATTTTCTGAATAGAGTCCATTGGAATTAAAATATTTTGACTTTTATAGGTTTGATGCTTTAAAAGTTATATGTATTGAAAAGATGTGACATTACTAGCTAGCAGGGGTAGTGGAATTAATTTTCATTAATATTCTGTTTCTTTTCAATTCTAGATGTTATCCCTTGGTTGATAAGTTGGATCAAATCCTTATCTAAATTTCAATCCATACAGGTACAAAGCATGACACACCTGTTATTGAATGTCTTTCATAAATACATTATGATTTCACATCATTAACAACTCTCAAAGTCTTGGTTAATGTGAATAAGTCATTTGAAGGGTTAAGAAAGTTTAACCATTGTGACCTTAAATATGGAACCTTCCAGCAAAATATTATATATGCAATAGCAACCTTTCATTGCCAGATTCAAGATGGCTACCTGTAAGCCATTTTTCTTCTCTGATAAGTCACAAAATTTAAAGGAGACAACTAGGGACTACAGGCAACTTACAAATGAAATTTGAGAATGATTTATTCTGCACATACTGACCAAATTGTAACCCTAAACAAGGACAAAGACAAAAGTACTGACCACTCACAATTGAGTATCGAACACCCACATACTGACCAAGATGTGGCCTTAAACAAAGACATAAACAAGTTAGTGTAAAGCTGGTACATGTTAGCCAAAATATACCTCTCGGCTAGGGAGAACCAATAGTGATAGTAAACCAGAGGTCCTGGGTTCAAATCTTCATGAAGGCATTGAAATAAGTAATGACCTCTTACATTTGCACCCATGTAGGGACACAGGATTAATACTTAGCTTTTTACCCACAGACATCACTGTAACCGCTGGAAACACAAGGACGAGTTATCTTCTGGAAGGGGAGTATGTAACCTAGATAAATACTAGCTGCAATATACCACTCGGCAAAAGAGAACTTTTGAACTGAAGTTTCCATACATAACACTCAACAAGTTTCCCTTATCACAACTTAAACATGATTTAACCTTTAACTCACTTTAACATTATAAAACAAAGCATTAAAATAATGAAATTCAAGCTTTTGTTTTGATTTACCTCAAACTCATTTTAATTCCAATATCTCCACATTACCATATATAAGAATACACCAATTATACATGAATTTCAAAAGTAGATGAAATAGTACAATTATATAATTCTAGCTGTTCCTGTGTAAATTTAACCATTCACTAACAATTGATCACTATCAAGTAATACAATCTTTAATTCAGATTTACTTTCACTTTCCTTTTTAAAGGAGGAGTGCCAGTTTGGGCCTTCTGGTGGCCATGACAAATACTTTTTATTTTTTGTCTATTAAAAACTTGAGGTCAGGCAGTAATGACATGACATTAATCTAAGGTCAGCTCAAGGCTGTTCAGTTGTTATAGGGGGGACGAGTGGGGGATCAAATTCATAATTATTGCAATAATTATCAAACTCTTAAATGTCATTTGATGACATATTTCAAAACCTTCATTAGAAAAAATAACCAAAAAATATGCCATTGTTGAAAAGTAGGTCACGGTAATTAAGTGCCCTAATTACTAATTAAGTCACACTTGAGCACCGTTTTTTGTCTTAATGCATCTATAAACAATACGTTTATCACGTGCAGTGTATTTATTTGAAATATTTTTGCATGAATTAGAGCAACGAAGAAGTTACAGTCAGGGTAAGAGAGGCATACCATTTAAATAGACTAGTTACAATTTAAAGTACAAGAGCACCAGTCACTATCTTATACCGGTTAATGAAAATGAATATTGAATTATACTGTATGGAAAATTATTTCAAATAAATTTCACAGTATAATAATTCTTCCATGCATTACTTGTATTCTTGAGCTTTAACGTAAGATGGTTTGACACTAGAGCTTTAACAATAAATAGTATGACATCATGACATCTCCCTGATGTATACCTTGTTAATGGTCTTGTTTCAAACACTAGCAAACTTCAGTAATCTACAATGCAGTGTATGTAACACATGGTATATTCAGATATATAAGTATACTTTGTTCTGTGCAGTTCGTACATGCATAGACTTATGCACATATCTTGTGTATCATTAAACCGTTAAATATAATTTCATTCATACAAGTGTGACATATATATAATAGTATTATAGTATTTTGTTTAGTTTTTATTAACTTTTTGTTATTTTTGTAAAATGCCAGTAAACAAGCAGTGTGCTTGCTGCAAAGCAGATTGTAAAGTCAGAATATATTGTCTGAATCAGGCAGATGTTCTGTCTTTCTTGAAAGATAATATCAATAAAAACTTATGTTTAGGTGACCCTGTATGTAAGAAATGCAGAGGGAGATTCTACAAACACCATGAACCAGTAGAGCATTCTAACAGTGGTTTAGACCATCAGAATGAGACACTTGACTCTAAAAAATTCCTGCACCAAAGAGCACTTAGCTGAAGATGGTCAGTATGAAATTATGCTATGCAGGGAGAAACCTGTCTTGATCAAAGTTCAGATTTGTTCACGACATGTTGCTTCGAAGGTGTGCAATCTTTGGATTGAATATTCTAATGGACTGACCCCAATATCAGGCTGGTATTGTCAATGTAAGGTTGGCGCCAGAGTAGTCGGCTGCTGTGCCCACATTGCATCTGTCCTATGGTATATTTCTTATGACCGACACCAGTCTGGTACTGCACAAACAACTGCCTCCTCAAGTTTCCTTAGTTGTGTTGATATTGCAATGACGGTGGAGAACTGGTCAGATTGTGACAGGGACAGTGACTCGTAAATGAATATCCCAACACCACCATTCCCCTTACTAAAGCAGTAAACAAAATTACAATCCCGTAAGTAATAGACAAAGGTAATTCATTTATGATCCTGTGAAACCCGGTGCTAAATTAATTTTTTTTCCATTTTAATATCATCCATATTTGCAAAAATATTTCAAATAAATACAATGCATGTGATAAATATATTGTTTATAGATGCATTATGACAAAAAATGGTGCTCAAGTGTGACTTAATTAGTAATTAGGGCACTTAATTACTGTGACCTACTTTTCAACAATGGCATATTTTTTGGTAATTTTTTCTGAAGGTTTTGAAATATATCATCAAATGACATTTAAGAGAAAAAAAAAACTAAAAAAAATTATTTTAGTTTGATAATTATTGCAATAATTATGAATTTGATCCCCCACTCGTCCCCCCTATAACAACTGAACAGCCTTGAGCTGACCTTAGATTAATGTCATGTCATTACTGCCTGACCTCAAGTTTTTAATAGCCAAAAAATAAAAAGTATTCGTCATGGCCACCAGAAGGCCCAAACTGGCACTCCTCCTTTCACAACTCCACCTATTCCACCTCTATTACTTCAATCTCATAAAAAATCTAGAGTCTCATCTCTTCATTTTCAGATATCATAAATATCAGAATACACATCAAATAACTAGTACATGTACCAAATATTCTAAAAGAATTGATAACTTACCAACTGCTACATGCCAAGAAATGTTCCATTTACTGTTCAAGTACCAGATAATGGGAAATTTATGTATTTGTAAAGTTTAATTTCTTTAATAACCATACATGGAATTTCTTCATGAAAATGAAGTTCCATACTCCTAGTTATGAACAATTTGAAAAAAGATACTCATAAGGAAAAGTTTCCTTAGCATTTGTCATGTATCATCTGAAAATCCATCATCATACAGACAAATGTTTATGTACTCTGACATACACACTACTGAACAACACACTTTAATTTACAATCACCTATGAACACAGCAACATCTCATATAAAAAATTTACATATGATTCTTGATTTAGAAAATACATTTCCTAACTTGATATCAAGAAATGTTAGTATGTATGTGAAACCAAACTCATATTGTTGACATCAGTTTCAAATGGGCCAATTGTTAAAACTGTCTGTTTAAATGGTAATTTACCTATATTTGTCATGGTAAAATAACTCAAAACGCTTGTAATTTTGGGACCAGAAAATAGACTACAATCACTTATTTTATAGTGTCTGTTTTGTAGATGAAACCCAAGTAATCCCACAGCGTTCAACTGAACTCAGACAATAGATCCTTTTTCATTCTCATCCATTCATGAACTATTTTTGAGCAGCAAATAATAAAACAATTATTAAACTTCAAAATCACAGATAATTGATTGTAAAGACAATAGAAAGTTTACACCATTTATAATGGAAGAGGAAGACAACATAAAAGAAAAATAGAAATTCAAAGGATCTTATTAATTACTTCATACAAAATTACAAAAGCAGTGTTCTTTCTCTGTACCTTCTCATCCTGACCATTCAATACTGCAGAGTATAGTAACAAACTCATAATCTTTCCACGAAGTTGTTGTTATATGTTTCAGAAACAGTATATATACATAGCCTTACAATACACACAGACTCCATACAAATACAACCTGTATATCACATTGGTCAAATAATATCTGGTCGTGGCTTAAGGCTTCAAAAAATCAAGGGTGATGGAATATTTTAAAGAGTTTTCAGGTTTAAAAAGACCTTATAGTCAATTCTACTGTACAGTTATCATCTCCTTATGATAAAACTGAAAATCATTTTGCCTCCCGGTACATTAGATCAAACAAGAGTACTGCAAAGTGGAACAAAATACGCCTGTGAATATCCAAAACAAAGAAGATAATTCAAGAATTAGTCCTCCACCTGGTCAAAGGCAAGGTCATAGTGACCTACTTTTGGTACATGACACACTGTCTCACCATGCTACACCCACGTTTCAGTATCAAATGGTGTAGGACAAGGCTTTTCTTTAATAGAGGTCAAAGTCAAGGTCACAGTGACCTACCTTTCGCATGGGACACGCTGTCTCACCATGGTGCATTCACATGCCAAGTTAAGTTCCAGTATGAAATTGTATGGGAGTTAGTACAGACAAGATTGCGGGGCAAATGGAAGGACAGACAGAATCAACACAAAACTAGAGACTCTCTTCTGGTTCCTGGTTGGGGACTAATTAGAGGCCCATTTAAATGAGTCTCATTGTAAGTGACTAGCAAAATGTTGGTTAAAATTTGGAGAACTATGAATGGATCTTGGTGTCCACCACCAAAATAAAAAAAATAGGAGGAATTTATGAAACGATCCTAAGACGTTTTTATTTTACAGAGCCTTTGGCGAGGTAAAATGAAAAATTTGACGCGAGTTTCATAAATCTCACATCAAATGGAAACGAATATAAGATCCTTTTCATCACATGATTAAACATTCACTCAAATTTATCGTAAAAATATTGAATGATTGAATACTTTTGGAACGGTTCTGTATATATCATCTTATTAACCTCCATTCAGAAAAATAAAATCATGTCATAGAGATTAAACCTACAAAAGTTCATAAACATCGGAAAGAGGAAATATTCAGACAAGATTTTTATATTTCATATCATGGTGATTAAGCATACAAACTTTCATAAAGATTGGCTGAAAAATGTAGGAGGAGATCTCCGGACAAATTAAAGTCTACGATGGACGCCGGATAGACGGACAGCGCCATACCATAATACGTCTGTCTTTCGACGGGTGTATAAAAACTGAATTTGAAACTTACAATTTAAGCAGGTCATGTTATTGTCAATATCAGTTTGACGTGATGAAATCGGGTGAGTTTGCTACACTGCATCAAATAGTTAAAGAATCTCTTAATTAACATTTAAAATAAACTATTGATTCATGAGACAGTTTATTCTCTTTGTTTATCAAACACATAGAACTCTGTGATTAATTTTCCAGATACTGATAACAAGTCGCCCAGAGGGCCTGTATCGCTCACCAGGATCTTTATGACCAACATTACTATATCTGTGCATATGTTCCACGTTTAACACATTTGACCCATGTGACCATGACTATGGGTCAAGGTCATTTCTTTTACTTTCTTGGACTTCATAAAAGGAACATACTAGCCAAATATAATGATTCTAGGCTTTTTGATATTTCAGAAGAAATTGTTTAAACATTTTAACACATTTGACCTCTGTGACCTTGAATATGGGTCAAGGTTATTTTTTTCTCCGCAAATTTTGTTGGGCTTCATCAATGCAACTATTCAGCCAAATATAGTGATTCTAGGCCTTCCAGTATTTTGGAAGAAGTTGTTGAAATGTTTTAAACACATTTGACCTCAGTGACCTTGAATGTAGGTCAAGGTCATTTCTTTTTGCCAACTTTGTTGGGCTTCATCAAAGGAACCTTCCAATCAAATATGATAACTCTACGCCTTTCAGTATTTCAGAAGAAGTTGTTTAAATGAAAAGTTGACGGATGAGACGGATGACGGACGGACAGACGGACGGCGGAAGCCGTGCTATGGCATAAGCTCACTTGACCATTTGGGCCAGGTGAGCTAATAAACCCAATGAGGGTCTATACAGTACACTCTGTAAAATCTTCCAGACATAATATATTCCAGAGACAGTCTGTGTACTCTGTACATAAAAGAAACCATTTTAATAGATTACATAATAATGGTAAATCTATTCCTTGAACAGACTATTTTCACTGTAATTCAGATATGATATATTCCAGAGACAGTCTATGTACTCGGTGCATTAAAGGGATTTTTAATAGACAACACAAATGGATTAATGGTAAATCTATTCCTAAGACAGTCATACACTGTACCTTGAAGTTAAATACAGGTGTTTAGAATCGTAACATAATCAAACACCAACACTGTACCTTGAAGTTAGGAACATGAAGAGCACATAATGAATAAATTGCCAAAGAAAGAGGAAAGGGGAGGGCATTCAAAGGAAAAAAGACTTAAACTCAGTGAGCTCATGTAGTAGTAAAGTTATCATGTATATAACAAAGGGTTTTAACAAACACACCATATAAAACAGAGAGTCTCGACAAACACAAAATATATAACAGAAAGTCTCGACAAACACAACATATTTAACAGAGGGTCTCGACAAACACAACATATATAACAGAGAGTCTCGACAAACACAACATATTTAACAGAGGGTCTCGACAAACACAAAATATATAACAGAAAGTCTCGACAAACACAACATATTTAACAGAGGATCTCGACGAACACAACATATATAACAAAGAGTTTCGACAAACACAACATATATAACAGAGGGTCTCGACAAACACAACATATATAACAGAGAATCTCGACAAACACAACATATTTAACAGAGGGTCTCGACAAACACAAAATATATAACAGAGAGTCTCGACAAACACAACATATATAACAGAGGGTCTCGACAAACACAAAATATATAGCAGACAGTCTCGACAAACACAACATATATAACAGAGGGTCTCGATAAACACAACATATATAACAGAGGGTCTCGACAAACACAACATATATAACAGAGAGTCTCGACAAACACAACATATATAACAGAGGATCTCGACAAACACAACATATATAACAGAGGATCTCGACAAACACAACATATATCACAGAGGGTCTCGACAAACACAACATATTTAACAGAAGATCTCGACGAACACAACATATATAACAAAGGGTTTTAACAAACACACCATATAAAACAGAGAGTCTCGACAAACACAACATATATAACCGAGGGTCTCGACAAACACAACATATATAACAGAAAGTCTCGACAAACACAACATATATAACAGAAAGTCTCGACAAACACAACATATTTAACAGAGGGTCTCGACAAACACAACATATATAACAGAGAGTCTCGACAAACACAACATATTTAACAGAGGGTCTCGACAAACACAAAATATATAACAGAAAGTCTCGACAAACACAACATATTTAACAGAGGATCTCGACGAACACAACATATATAACAAAGAGTTTCGACAAACACAACATATATAACAGAGGGTCTCGACAAACACAATGAACTAATATGTTACCCCTATATGAACTGATATGTTACCCATTATGAACTAATATGTTACCCAACATATATAACAAAGAACTAATATGTTACCCATTATGAACTAATATGTTACCCCTTATGAACTAATATGTTACCCCTTATGAACTAATATATTACCCCTTATGAACTAATATGTAACCCCTTATGAACTAATATGTTATCCCTTATGAACAAATATGTTACCCATTATGAACTAATATGTTTATGAACCCCCTTATGAACTAATATATTACCCCTTATGAACTAATATATTACCCCTTATGAACTAATATGTTATAATGAACTAATATGTTACCCCTTATGAACTCATATATTACCCATTATGAACTAATATGTAACCCCTTATGAACTAATATGTTAAACCTTATGAACTAATATATTACCCCTTATGAACTAATATATAACCCCTTATGAACTAATATGTTACCCCTTATGAACTAATATGTTACCCATTATGAACTAATATGTTACCCATTATGAACTAATATGTTACCCCTTGTGAACTCATATGTTACCCATTATGAACTAATATATTACCCATTATGAACTAATATGTTACCCCTTATGAACTAATATGTAACCCATTATGAACTAATATGTTACCCCTTATGAACCCTTATGAACTAATATATTACCCCTTATGTTACTAATATGTTTACCCCTTATGAACCCCCTTATGAACTAATATGTTACCCTTATGAACTAATATGTTACCCCTTATGAACTAATATATTACCCCTTATGAACTAATATATTATCCCTTATCAAATATTACCCATATGAACTAATATGTTACCCTTATGGTCCCCACACAATATATTAACATGAACAAATATATTACCCCTTATGAACTAATATGTTACCCCTTATGAACTAATATGTTATCCCTTATGAACTAATATGTTACCCATTATGAACTAATATGTTACCCATTATGAACTAATATGTTACCCATTATGAACTAATATGTTACCCATTATGAACTAATATATTACCCATTATGAACTAATATGTTACCCCTTATGAACTAATATATTATCCCTTATGAACTAATATATTATCCCTTATGAACTAATATGTTACCCCTTATGAACTAATATATTACCCCTTATGAACTAATATGTAATATATTACCCCTTATGAACCCCTTATGAACTAATATGTTATTATGAACTAATATATTACCCCTTATGAACTAATATGTTACCCCTTATGAACTATATGTTACCCCTTATGAACTGATATATGTTACCCATTATGAACTAATATGTTACCCCTTATGAACTAATATGTTACCCATTATGAACTAATATGTTACCCATTATGAACTAATATATTACCCCTTATGAACTAATATGTAACCCCTTATGAACTAATATGTTATCCCTTATGAACTAATATGTTACCCATTATGAACTAATATGTTACCCCTTATGAACTAATATGTAACCCCTTATGACCCTTATGAACTAATATATTATCCCTTATGAACTAATATGTTACCCCTTATGAACTAATATATTACCCCATATGAACTAATATGTAACCCCTTATGAACTAATATGTTATCCCTTATGAACTAATATGTTACCCATTATGAACTAATATATTACCCCTTATGAACTAATATATTATCCCTTATGAACTAATATATTACCCCTTATGAACTAATATGTTACCCATTATGAACTAATATGTTACCCCTTATGAACTAATATGTTACCCATTATGAACTAATATGTTACCCCTTATGAACTAATATGTTAACCCTTATGAACTAATATGTTATCCCTTATGAACTAATATGTTACCCATTATGAACTAATATGTTATCCATTATGAACTAATATCTTACCCCTTATAAACTTATATATTACCCCTTATGAACTAATATGTTAACCCTTATGAACTATATATACCCCTTATGAACTAATATGTTATAATATATTACCCCTTATGAACTAATATATTACCCCTTATGAATTAATATTACCCCTTATGAACTAATATATAACCCATTATGAACTAATATATTACCCCTTATGAACTAATATATTACCCCTTATGAACTATATGATAATATGTTACCCCTTATGAACTAATATGTTACCCCTTATGAACTAATATATTACCCCTTATGAACTAATATAATATGTTACCCCTTATGAACTAATATGTTACCCCTTATGAACTAATATGTTACCCCTTATGAACCCCATTATGAACTAATATGTTACCCCTTATGAACTAATATGTTACCCTTATTATGAACTAATATGTTACCCCTTATGAACTAATATGTTACCCCTTATGAACTAATATGTAACCCTTATGAACTAATATGTTATCCCTTATGAACTAATATGTTACCCCTTATGAACTAATATGTTACCCCTTATGAACTAATATATTACCCCTTATGAACTAATATATTAATGAACTAATATGTTACCCCTTATGAACTAATATGTTAACCCTTATGAACTAATATGTTATCCCTTATGAACTAATATGTTACCCATTATGAACTAATATGTTATCCATTATGAACTAATATCTTACCCCTTATAAACTTATATATAACCCCATCTGAACTAATATGTTAACCCTTATGAACTTATATATAACCCCTTATGAACTAATATGTAACCCCTTTGGAACTAATATATTACCCCTTATGAACTAATATATTATCCCTTATGAATTAATATATTACCCCTTATGAACTAATATATAACCCATTATGAACTAATATATTGCCCCTATGAACTAATATGTTACCCCTTATGAACTGATATGATACCCATTATGAACTAATATGTTACCCCTTATAAACTCATATGTTACCCATTATGAACTAATATATTACCCATTATGAACTAATATGTTACCCCTTATGAACTAATATGTTACCCCTTATGAACTGATATGATACCCATTATGAACTAATATGTTACCCCTTATGAACTAATATGTTACCCATTATGAACTAATATGTTACCCATTATGAAGTAATATGTTATCCCTTATGAACTAATATGTTACCCCTGATGAACTAATATATTACCCCTTATGAACTAATATGTTACCCATTATGAACTAATATGTAACCCCTTATGAACTAATATGTTAAACCTTATGAACTAATATATTACCCCTTATGAACTAATATATTATCCCTTATGAACTAATATATTATCCCTTATGAACTAATATGTTACCCCTGATGAACTAATATATTACCCCTTATGAACTATATGTTACCCCTAATATGTTACCCATTATGAACTAATATGTTACCCCTTATGAACTAATATGTAACCCATTATGAACTAATATGTTACCCCTTATGAACTAAAATGTTACCCCTTATGAACTAATATGTTAACCCTTATGAACTAATATGTTATCCCTTATGAACTAATATGTTACCCATTATGAACTAATATGTTACCCCTTATGAACTTATATCTTACCCCTTATAAACTTATATATAACCCCTTCTGAACTAATATGTTACCCCTTATGAACTTATAGACAGACTTTCTTTATTTCCTCTTTTCAGAGATTTACATAATCTTGTCTTTTTTTACATCAAATAAATGAAATCACAACATTAAAGTAGAGTCTTCATTTCTGTTAACAGTAAAGGTATCAGGTTAGCCATTGTAACCATCATTGCATCCCACTTGTCTCGCTCCAATTGTATAGCGTGTGTACCACCGAGTAAAAATTGACATTGTCTTTTATCCGATAGGTGATCAAATTTGACGTAATCAAAAACATCTAGGAAATTGACAAGAAATTCTAGGATTTTTCATGACTGTTGAACAATGACGGACATTGAATAAGGAAATGAATAGTGATATCGTTTGTTTCTTTTTTACATAGCCTACACACCACTGTATTCCTTTCATACCGATACGACAGCTTTATTAGTTCTCCTAGCGCCCATGTGCAATCTGGAAGTTCAAGACTTAATATCCAGAGTGGATTAGGGCCTGGATTGGAGTGAATCGCACCATATGTTTCTGATAGAACTGAATAGTTCATTGCTTCCCGCCACTTTTTGAAATAAAATTCCTCCACTATCCTACAAGAATAAGTTTTCCACGATACGCGTGTTGGACAGAAACCCTCAAACAAGAAGTCAAACAGAATTTTTGATATATCGAATTTAGCCGCAGTAGCAAATATGTCGTGAATAAAACTTTCGGCTTTAAGAGTCATGCCACCAAAAGCAAATGCACACAGTCGAATTAAAAACAGAATTTTCCAGACATATTTGTTGCTCGCAGAGCAAGCTTGTTCCAAAATAATAATTTTCTCATGTCGACTTCACCGGATATGTCTAACAGACCAATGGCGCGTGTTGTCACTAGCTTTGGAGATGTCTTCTCAAATCCTTGACATCTCCTTGCTATATATCTTTGTACAATTTCGAGCTCTCGCACGGATTTTTGTGTAGGATTGGCCCACAATTCGCAACCGTAGAGAATGCGTGACTGTACTATAGCCTTTATTAGTGTGACGCTTGTAAGCGGGTTCATTCCTCCGCTGTGGATACCTACACTTATCAGTGAATTCAACGACTTTCTCCCTTTTTTGCACGACGTTTTTATGTTTTCGTCGCACCGAAGGTTTGAAGTAAGAGTGATTCCTGCATACTCTTTCACAGTGACCCAGGCTATAGCATGCTCACCAAGTTTGCACTCTGTTCTCGGAATGTGTTTTGACGTTCCATTGTGAAACTGCATCAATGAGCTCTTTACTGGATTGTAGTTCAGACGCCATTTTCTTGAAAATTCATAAACCATATCAAGGAGGCATTTGAGGTTACCAACTGAACAGTCCATAAGCAGGGTATCTTCGGCTAGAAATATTGCTGGTATGTGCAGACTATGAATATTCAGGCCATAGCTAGATGAGTCAAGCTCGGAAATAAGGTCATTAATCATAACCAGAAAAAGCCATGCCGACAAAGTTCGACCTTGACCGACGCCCTGTTCGACTGGATAGGGGGTTCCCTTTTTTCCCCTTGTATAGCACACATGACGTCACTCCCTCAAAAGAATTTGCAAGAATACGCCATATTTTACCGTTAAAGCCAAGATTGTAGAGCTTAAACAGTAGACCATTAATCCAAACACTATTAAAAGCTTTTGCATTATCTAAGAATGCCGCGTAGACCTTCGTATTGAGCTCAAGGTGGTGGCAAATGGCTTCCCTAACAGTAAAGGCAGCAGTAATACTTCCACATTTTGATCTGAAACCTTGCTGAAGACAATGTGGGAAGTTAATTTTTGTGCACACTTTTGATATCCTCTGGTATAACACTTTTTCAAATATTCTTTGAAGCACAGGTGTTAGCGTTATGTCACGGTAGTTATTGACATCCAATCTGTCCTTTTTTCCACCCTTGAATAATGATATGATGATTCCATGTTTAAAGCATGGTGGATAATCTTCAATTTCCAATATGACATTAAACATCTGAGTTATCAATTTGAGGAGTTGCGCACCGCCGAATCGAATATGTTCCAACACAATGTAGTTGTGGCCCCCCGCTTTACCGTCCTTCATGTCTTTTAAAGCATTCAAAACTTCCTGTTCGGTAATGCGGCCTTGACATACACTATTCGCATTTAGATAACTAATAGCACCAAGCTCGTGTACAGCGGAATCTATCTGATGCCTATGCACAGGGTCAAAGTGTTGTTTTTCTGTGACACTAGCAAGTTCACTGTAGTGATTGGTCCATGCTTTACGGTTGACATCTGCGTCGCGCGATATCTTACCATTGACCCGTAGTTCTGATGTTTCATAACCTTTGACCTGTCGTGAACGGGCAACTTTATAAAAAGTTCCAACATCAACTTCAGCTGTTTCCGCCAGTTCCATTAACTGCTTGCGTTCATATTCACTTCGAGCAATTTCAAGTTCTTTTACAAACATGCGTTTACATAATTTGTATTCTCTAAACGCGTTAAGAGTCCGTTCCACGTGGTCTGCCTTCAGCTATCCATAATAAACGTTTTTCACGCATTGAAGCATGTAATGCCTTTACTTGGTTATATTTCCAATACGGCTTAAGAAACGAACAATATTTTTTCATAGGAAGAGTTTTCTTCGCAGCCTCGTGCATACAACTGATTATGTTTTTAAATTTGTTCTCTAGAGAATGCACATCACACGCAACTGCCCGAAGACTATCATTTTCACAAAGTTTCCTACTAACATTTTGCGCGTATTCTAACTTTTGCTTGGCCGTGCATTTTTTCCAGTTGACAGAATTTACACTACACACGTGCTTGCTTAAACAAACAGGAAGTTCGTAACGTAGACGTATAGGAAGATGATCCGAAACATTTAAGTAATAATCGTTGAGCATAGTGCAATCACATACACAATCAATTTTGCTACATGATCGATGAGTGAACCTAGCCCGGCTTTGGAAACATAACTTACTGACATGCCCTTTGTCCATACTTGAGAGTTAACGGAGATCAGATGGCGCTCATTGATGAATGTTTGTAATATTTTACCTCTCTCGTTTGATTTTTGGTGATTTTTTATTCCAAAAGATTTGTTTATCTGCGCATTAAAATCACCCATTAGAATCACATGCCCTTGTTGGGAGAACCGATCATAGAGGTCCGATACACACCTGAGAGTGTCTACATATACCTTTTTAGAAACATTCGTAGAAGGCATAAGAGCCCCTATTATAAACATGTGTGAATTGCCACGATGTTGAACTGAACAGCATACAACCCTGTCATTCCCTTCATTTAGAATAGGTGAAACAGCCATATCTTTTCGCCACATAAATGCAATTCCAGCGAATCCACGATTACACTTTCTGTTTTCAGGCTCTAACGCTATTCGTGCATCACAAACTCCATATGCTTTGAAATTGTTATCAATGGTATTCAAGAAATTCATCTGCTCTGGAAGAAGCCAGTGTTCCGTTATCAACGCAATGTCCGTGTCATTTAACAGCTTAGATAGCATGGGAGTTCCATACATAATACCCCGCATGTTCCAGTTAAGCAATGAAATCATGATACATAGTATAAATGCTAGGTATCTATTTAGCATTGTGAATGTCATGTGGATTGGTTATTAGAACACAGTTTACCAGCGAAGCGATCACGATGTTCCCATTCGCGCACGAGCACATTTTCTGGCCAAAAATGAGGACTAATCGCCTGCTCGAAATCTTGCTCTCGAACGTTAAGCCGGGCTGTATACGTCGGTTCTCTACCTGACCAGTAT
This sequence comes from Ylistrum balloti, assembly GCF_031769215.1. NCBI lineage: Eukaryota > Metazoa > Mollusca > Bivalvia > Pectinida > Pectinidae > Ylistrum > Ylistrum balloti. The sequence goes on along the minus strand of NW_026782270.1, from coordinate 6,607 downwards.
TTGATTATTTTCATATATGTTACCTTTACACCGGCATCTGCTGCATATGTAACAATCGAGTCAATTACATCATCCTCCGAGGCATCAGCAATAATTCTAGACATAAGAAATTGTCGTGTTCGCGGCCTACGCTTTACTCCACGAAATTTGTATGAGGATGAATTTTCCTCAGACAGGCCAAGCTGCTGCTTTGTATTGTACCCGAAGAATGTAACGTTTCGATGTGAACGATCCAAGCTACCATTAGCACAACTATTGAGCGAAACAGACAAAACTTTTGGCTCATCTGTATGTGTCTCCGTATTTGTCCTCTGAAGGACCTCTGCATAAGCGAGTGACACCCTTGGTTGGTTGGAGAATTTATCGCGCAGTACTTCTGATACTTTGATTTTTTCGTCATTGACTGCGACGATATTATCTTGCCTTATCAACGAAGATTTACACTTCTGAGATTTCAAATTTGATATTACGTTTTCTTTGACACTCAGTTCTGCTCGCAAGTGACTCATGTCTATCATAAGCGCTGATAATTGTTGCTCTTTTCTCTCCTTTTCAGCTCCCATTTCGCGTAATTCGTTTTTAAGCTCTCTAATGTCTTCTCGCAACACAGTGCTTATTTCATTAATTTGTTCAGCCATTTCGTTTCTCATTCCTACAATCAGTATAAACAGGTCAGCAAGAGTTTGATTGCTTACATTGTCTTTAATACTTGACAGAGTACTAGAGCTTTCATTTACAGTAGCTGTCATATCGTTATGCACGGGTGATCCTATTGAGACTACCCGTTTTACCGAGGTCTGATCACTGTGTGGAAGCGATGTGTCTGCACAGTCTTTTGACGCACGCGAGTCGAAGGTCGAGTTTCCTATATCTTTTGATTTCAACAAATATTTTATCTCACTTCTACTGGTTCCTCCGTCAATGTACTGGAACAGTGTGTAAATATCATCTATATATTTGTTCAACGCTAGTGAGTTTCCGACATTTCTGCGCCTGGCTAATTCCCCTTGAGGCATATCAGGTATTCTCACGAGTGCCAAATCATATAGTGCTTGACGAACATGGATGAGACTTTCAATGTTACCCGAGTATATGGAGTCTAAGCGTTTCTTAAATTTTTCTCTGTCAAACGATCCAATTGACTCTCTCAATTGTTCGAAAATGCTTCTGTCTATTTGTGTCGATGTCATACTAGGCTCAACATTGTCAGCCATGGTGCCAAAACTGCCTCTGCATTTACTATTTCGCATTGCATACGTATCCCACGCATTGATATCGTGAACACAGTTGTAACATAATACAAATTGTTTTTTTCTCTTTTTTGAAGCGATACACCTAATGTCACGTGTTATATCATAGGCGACTTCGGCACTTACCAAACAAAAATGGTGACAAAAGATGCTCTGGAAATCCATGTATCAATTCAAAACATCAGAGATCGAAGTACAAACACATTATCCATCAGGGGCAGGTCACTCATATATATGTATAACCCCTTATGAACTAATATGTAACCCCTTTGGAACTAATATATTACCCCTTATGAACTAATATATTATCCCTTATGAACTAATATATTACCCCTTATGAACTAATATATAACCCATTATGAACTAATATATTGCCCCTTATGAACTAATATGTTAACCCTTATGAACTAATGTGTTTCCTCTTAAGAACGACTATGTCATCCTTTATGTATACACAATATCAGTAGCACTGTCTGTATACACAATATCAGTAGCACTGTCTGTATACACAATATCAGTAGTACTGTATGTGTACACAATATCAGTAGTGTTGTCTGTATACACAGTATCAGTCGTGTTGTCTGTATTCACAATATCAGTAGTGTTGTCTGTATTCACAATGTCAGTAGTGTTGTCTGTATACACAATATCAGTAGTGTTGTCTGTATACACAATATCAGTAGTGTTGTCTGTTTACACAATATCAGTAGTGCTGTCTGTATACACAATATCAGTAGTGTTGTCTGTATACACAATATCAGTAGTGTTGTCTGTGTACACAATATCAGTAGTGTTGTCTGTATACACAATATCAGTAGTACTGTATGTGTATACAATATCAGTAGTGCTGTCTGTATATACAATATCAGTAGTGTTGTCTGTATTCACAATGTCAGTAGTGTTGTCTGTATACACAATATCAGTAGTGTTGTCTGTATACACAATATCAGTAGTGTTGTCTGTATACACAATATCAGTAGTGTTGTCTGTATACACAATATCAGTAGTGTTGTCCATATACACAATATCAGTAGTACTGTATGTATATGCAATATCAGTAGTACTGTATGTATACACAATATCAGTAGTGTTGTCTGTATACACAATATTAGTAGTACGGTCTGTACACAATATCAGTAGTGTTGTCTGTATACACAATATCAGTAGTGTTGTCTGTATATACAATATCAGTAGTGTTGTCTGTATACACAATATTAGTAGTGTTGTCTGTATACACAATATCAGTAGTGTTGTCCATATACACAATATCAGTAGTGTTGTCTGTATTCACAATATCAGTAGTACTGTATGTATATACAATATCAGTAGTGCTGTCTGTATACACAATATCAGTAGTGTTGTCTGTATACACAATATCAGTAGTGTTGTCCATATACACAATATCAGTAGTACTGTATGTATATGCAATATCAGTAGTACTGTATGTATACACAATATCAGTAGTGTTGTCTGTATTCACAATGTCAGTAGTGTTGTCTGTATACACAATATCAGTAGTGTTGTCTGTATACACAATATCAGTAGTGTTGTCTGTATACACAATATCAGTAGTGATGTCTGTATACACAATATTAGTAGTGATGTCTGTATACACAATATCAGTAGTGTTGTCTGTATACACAATATCAGTAGTGTTGTCTGTATACACAATATCAGTAGTGTTGTCTGTATACACAATATTAGTAGTACGGTCTGTACACAATATCAGTAGTGTTGTCTGTATACACAATATTAGTAGTACGGTCTGTATACAATATCAGTAGTGTTGTCTGTATACACAATATCAGTAGTGTTGTCTGTATACACAATATCAGTAGTGTTGTCTGTATACACAATATTAGTAGTACGGTCTGTACACAATATCAGTAGTGTTGTCTGTATACACAATATCAGTAGTGTTGTCTGTATACACAATATCAGTAGTGTTGTCTGTATACACAATATCAGTAGTACTGTATGTATATACAATATCAGAAGTGTTGTCTGTATACACAATATCATTAGTGTTGTCTGTATACAATATCGGTAGTGTTGTCTGTATACACAATATCAGTAGTGTTGTCTGTATACACAATATCATTAGTGTTGTCTGTATACAATATCGGTAGTGTTGTCTGTATACACAATATCAGTAGTGTTGTCTGTATACACAATATTAGTAGTATGGTCTGTACACAATATCAGTAGTGTTGTCTGTATACACAATATCAGTAGTGTTGTCTGTATACACAATATCAGTAGTGTTGTCTGTATACACAATATCAGTAATGTTGTCTGTATACACAATATTAGAAGTGTTGTCTGTATACACAATATCATTAGTGTTGTCTGTATACAATATCGGTAGTGTTGTCTGTATACACAATATCAGTAGTGTTGTCTGTATACACAATATCAGTAGTGTTGTCTGTATACACAATATTAGTAGTACGGTCTGTACACAATATCAGTAGTGTTGTCTGTATACACAATATCAGTAGTGTTGTCTGTATATACAATATCAGTAGTACTGTATGTATATACAATATCAGTAGTGTTGTCTGTATACACAATATCAGTAGTGTTGTCTGTATACACAATATCAGTAGTACGGTCTGTACACAATATCAGTAGTGTTGTCTGTATACACAATATCAGTAGTGTTGTCTGTATATACAATATCAGCAGTACTGTATGTATATACAATATCAGTAGTGCTGTCTGTATACACAATATCAGTAGTGTTGTCTGTATACACAATATCAGTAGTGTTGTCCATATACACAATATCAGTAGTACTGTATGTATATGCAATATCAGTAGTACTGTATGTATACACAATATCAGTAGTGTTGTCTGTATACACAATATCAGTAGTGTTGTCTGTATACACAATATCAGTAGTGTTGTCTGTATTCACAATATCAGTAGTGTTGTCTGTATACACAATATCAGTAGTGTTGTCTGTATACACAATATCAGTAGTGTTGTCTGTATACACAATATCAGTAGTGTCTGTATACACAATATCAGTAGTGTTGTCTGTATATACAATATCAGTAGTGTTGTCTGTATATACAATATCAGTAGTGTTGTCTGTATACACAATATCAGTAGTGTTGTCTGTATACACAATATCAGTAGTGTTGTCTGTATACACAATATTAGTAGTACGGTCTGTACACAATATCAGTAGTGTTGTCTGTATACACAATATCAGTAGTGTTGTCTGTATACACAATATCAGTAGTGTTGTCTGTATATACAATATCAGTAGTACTGTATGTATATACAATATCAGTAGTGTTGTCTGTATACACAATATCAGTAGTGTTGTCTGTATACAATATCAGTGTTGTCTGTATACACAATATCAGTAGTGTTGTCTGTATACACAATGTGTTGTCTGTATACAATATAGGTAGTGTTGTCTGTATACACAAAATCAGTAGTGTTGTCTGTATACACAATATTAGTAGTATGGTCTGTACACAATATCAGTAGTGTTGTATATACTGTATACACAATATCAGTAGTGTTGTCTGTATACACAATATCAGTAGTGTTGTCTGTATACTGTACACAATATCAGTAGTGTTGTCTGTATACACAATATCATTAGTGTTGTCTGTATACAATATCGGTAGTGTTGTCTGTATACACAATATCAGTAGTGTTGTCTGTATACACAATATCAGTAGTGTTGTCTGTATACACAATATTAGTAGTACGGTCTGTACACAATATCAGCAGTGTTGTCTGTATACACAATATCAGTAGTGTTGTCTGTATACACAATATCAATATCACAATATCAGTAGTGTTGTCTGTATATACAATATCAGTAGTACTGTATGTATATACAATATCAGTAGTGTTGTCTGTATACACAATATCAGTAGTGTGTTGTCTGTATACACAATATCAGTAGTGTTGTCTGTATACACAATATCAGTAGTGTTGTCTGTATATACAATATCAGCAGTACTGTATGTATATACAATATCAGTAGTGCTGTCTGTATACACAATATCAGTAGTGTTGTCTGTATACACAATATCAGTAGTGTTGTCCATATACACAATATCAGTAGTACTGTATGTATATGCAATATCAGTAGTACTGTATGTATACACAATATCAGTAGTGTTGTCTGTATTCACAATGTCAGTAGTGTTGTCTGTATACACAATATCAGTAGTGTTGTCTGTATACACAATATCAGTAGTGTTGTCTGTATACACAATATTAGTAGTGTTGTCTGTATACACAATATCAGTAGTGTTGTCTGTATACACAATATCAGTAGTGTTGTCTGTATACACAATATCAGTAGTGTTGTCTGTATACACAATATCAGTAGTGTTGTCTGTATACACAATATCAGTAGTGTTGTCCATATACACAATATCAGTAGTACTGTATGTATATGCAATATCAGTAGTACTGTATGTATACACAATATCAGTAGTGTTGTCTGTATACACAATATTAGTAGTACGGTCTGTACACAATATCAGTAGTGTTGTCTGTATACACAATATCAGTAGTGTTGTCTGTATATACAATATCAGTAGTGTTGTCTGTATACACAATATTAGTAGTGTTGTCTGTATACACAATATCAGTAGTGTTGTCCATATACACAATATCAGTAGTGTTGTCTGTATTCACAATATCAGTAGTACTGTATGTATATACAATATCAGTAGTGCTGTCTGTATACACAATATCAGTAGTGTTGTCTGTATACACAATATCAGTAGTGTTGTCCATATACACAATATCAGTAGTACTGTATGTATATGCAATATCAGTAGTACTGTATGTATACACAATATCAGTAGTGTTGTCTGTATTCACAATGTCAGTAGTGTTGTCTGTATACACAATATCAGTAGTGTTGTCTGTATACACAATATCAGTAGTGTTGTCTGTATACACAATATTAGTAGTGTTGTCTGTATACACAATATTAGTAGTACGGTCTGTACACAATATCAGTAGTGTTGTCTGTATACACAATATCAGTAGTGTTGTCTGTATACACAATATCAGTAGTGTTGTCTGTATACACAATATCAGTAGTGTTGTCTGTATACACAATATTAGTAGTACGGTCTGTACACAATATCAGTAGTGTTGTCTGTATATACAATATCAGTAGTACTGTATGTATATACAATATCAGTAGTGTTGTCTGTATACACAATATCAGTAGTGTTGTCTGTATACACAATATCAGTAGTGTTGTCTGTATATACAATATCAGCAGTACTGTATGTATATACAATATCAGTAGTGTTGTCTGTATACACAATATCAGTAGTGCTGTATATACTGTATACACAATATCA